>NW_017097770.1:0-57534 GCF_001412225.1 Nicrophorus vespilloides
TTATTATAGATTAATGTAAAATGTATGTTTTCAAAAACAAAAAAAAACTATAAAAACATTTCCACAGTACAATGGAACCTCGCAAAACGAGCATTTCGCTTAACGAGCAAAATGAATTGTACGAAAAACGACTCGCTTAAAGAGCAGCGTTTAGCATAGTGAGTGACGATGAGAAGAGAAGAAATTTTCAAACTTGTGTTCAGACATATTATTTGTGATTTTTTTTTGTGCAAAATTTAATAACACTGGCATGTCTCCGAATAAAAAGCTAAAGAATAAAAATAACCATAGATATTAAAAGCAAAATCATGAAGAATCGAGACTATCTTAAACTTTTTTTCTCCGGCATGGAACGGATTAACAAAATTTACATTGCTTTATATCAGAAAACGTGTTTCACTATACAAGTAAAAATCCGGAAATTTTGGAACGGATTTCTTTTTGCCTTTCTTTCATATGAAAATTTGTATCAATAAACAAAATTAAAAAAATTCTGTGATTATAATCAATATCATGAATAATATCAATGTTTACTAATTAATTTCATTTTTATTAATTTATGATTTAAATTAAATTATTTAAAATACATCACGCATATTTAATTATAATTAATATATTAATTGCAAATTAGTTTTATTATAATACCATAATGAAACCAAAGCGTGAATATTTCGGTTAATATGATTTTATGTTAATACAAAATAAATTCTATTAGCAAAATCAGATATAGAACCTAACAAAAACAAACTATTGATTTGAACCTGTGAAAATAGCTAATTAATAAAAAGTTTATTTTCAGTACGAAAACGTCTTGGATTTAATCATTTTCAAGCTGATACAGGGGGGAATAACTATTGCGAACCATAACGTTAACGGTCGGCGTGTTAAACGCTCGTTTGGTTTGGCGCACATTAATTTTATGCTTTTGTGTTGCAGTCCCTTACGTAAAGTGGGTCATACGCGGCGTTTTACACGTCGGCATAAAATGCCCATTGCTTTTATGAGGCTCGTCCTTAATTTTCTATCACCGATACGTTTCCATAATTAAAACAAGACAATTACGAATTCCTTGTTTTCTACGAAACACAACATTTTAATACGTAAGGAATACATTCATCAGTTAGTTTTCCTTCATTGTAGAACAAATTGTAACATAAATACTAACATATTAATATATGCCTCAATTATATTATGGCATTAAAAGATATGTACAAAAACTAGGATATCTGATCCAAATTATGTCAATAAAATTTTGTAAATAATTATTATGTACACTATTATTAAATAGAATAGATAAATGATATTATATGCTAAAGCAGTGATTCCCAACCATTTTGGTGTCGTGTTTCAAAGCCTTTCTAAAATTTTTATGCCCCTATGTAACATATACATAATACGCCATACGGTTTAGCTCTGAACGGTTCCATTTTCGAATTTCCCGCCATAACAATCAAATTTCTCCCTGTGGGGGAAAACAGTGTGCTAGAGTAAGATATCAAAAAGTGAATAACCACATCATGGCTAATGGACAAACAGTAGAGAAATCTCCAAATATAGAATTTTGTTTATAGTTATTAATAATTTTATTTTTATTTCAATTTTAAATCTAAAATGTAAACAATAGGAAAAAATAAAGTATTTCTACAAAAAAAAAATTCGTTTGTTTTTGCAGTTTCTGTCCTTAGAAAATAAATAATTAACATATGGTATTTTACGATTTCCTTTTCGTGCTGGTATTTTTATATAAAAATAAGTTATATATTACAGATTAAGTGTTGCATGATAAATTTCGATCAATATACATTTTTTATAAAGAAAAATATTATTTTATATATATAACTCCTAAATTAATGCAAAATTTAGTTAAATCGGGATGAAAAAAATACAAATTCATTAAAAAAATATATATACCTGATGTTTTGATAAGTATAATGTGTGATAATACAGGGTGGCCTAATTGAACTGCATTTTTTTATTGCTGTATTCTTTTATTTAAAATTGGATTTTATTGAACCAAAAGCAAAAAATGTTGAAAAACATTTAAATTTTTCGAATTCATGTAAATTTTTTGATATGGCCGTCATTAGTGAGAACTATGGCTCTGAGTTGGTCGACAAGCGAGTCGCACGCTGCTCTAAAGTGAACGTGCTGAATCTTCCTCTATTCGCGAAGAATAGCTTTCTTGAACACATCAATACTCTGGAATCTTTTATTTCTGACATTGGCCTCTAAAATGCCCCATACTAAGAAGTCGAGCGAATATGTATCTGGTCACCGTGGAGACCACTGTGAATCATTTTGAAACATCCACTCTTTCTGATTGAAATGTTTGGTTACCCACGGCTTCAGAGCACCAAAACTTTTTCATGATAGACATTCGCATTAACCTTGATGCCACGGTCCAAAAACATCAACGGAGAGCGACTATCTTGTGGCCAATCGAATGTTTAAATTTTCGTTTTACATTTCATCTAAGTAAATTCGATCAGTTTGTTTGTTTACGAATTTCTCAATTGGGAAATTTATCTCATTAGACATGACAATTATTGGCAATTGGCCGCGTTCGTGTAAGCGTAACAACTCCTCTCTATCAAGCCTTGTTTATTTATTAACATCGGTGAGATCTTGACCTTTTTGGAACATGTAAGGCTTAACTTTGGGTTCGTTTTTGAGTATTTGTTGTATGATTATATTCCATATGTTCAGCTGAGTAGCCATTTGTCTTCCACTGCATCGCAAATTTCATTCAATTTGAGACTTAACTTTCCGAACCGCTTCTGCCACAGATGAAGTTCTTTTCCGATAACCAAAATATGATTTTGTAATACTACTAGCTTTGTTATAACATGTTAAGGTTCGAGAAACAAACAATAGCCACTTTTGGTTTTCCGCTCAAATAAAGGCCTATCAAACTATTGCGTTTAAATTCCATCACGGATATTTTTTTCCAAAAAAATAAGATGCAGATGCTTTCGCATGCTTGTAAACAATAAAATCGGCTATCATTAGGCAAAATATGGACACACCATTGTCAGCGGTTCGAAAGTTATAGAAGTTTTAAGTTGGTTGCAGTTCAATTGGGCCACTCTGTATATATATATAAAAAATGATAAAAAATTAATGAAATATTTGAACAAAAATATAAAGATATTTTTTCTTAAACCCGCTAAAAAAAAGTTTAAAATATGTGGTATTAAAAAAGAATTGATTTACAGAAAAAAAGTGGTGTAATTATTGAAAGGGCACGATATAAACGTGTCATTTATTATAAACTGCCTAAAGTATATCAATAACTAATGGGTTTCAATGCACGTTTGTGACACGTCACATCGCTGCAACACGAAGTACTTTTAATATTAATGAAACACAACGGTATTCTCTATTCCTGGACAACAGACTTATTGGGTTTCATGCATCCATCCACGTGCGTAAGCAGAATCAATGCAAATCAAATACGAAAATAGTCCAAAGATAGTGTTTATAATGCAAATGGATTGATGTGTAAAATTGTGTCAGCGACATCAAAGTAAGCAAAGATAATTTGAGAAGGCCGTTTGCCAAACAAAAACCGTTAGTCTATTGATTCCCTAGCAAAAACAAAACCGAAAGGCCAACATCAAAACGTTAAACATTCCCTCCCCTGAAACGTAACACACATTTTGAACCTCAGGTGCTCCGCCGCCTTCCATCATCCATCCAATCCCAATTTCATTTTATAATTTAAAATAATTAAACCTTGTTTTACATATTTTTTTATTGTTGAACCAAAATTACATCAGGAATTTACATTTTAATGAAACTAATAACCGAACAAAAAAATCTCACATTGTTTCCATATGAAATAAGTTAGGCAGAAAAATTGTCTGAAGATTGGCAATTCTCTGACTCCGTTGCCTTTTCAATATCGAGACTTGCTAACTGGATGGAATTGAATGCTGCTTTTTAATACCAATTTACGAATCTTTCTGCGTCCCGGATTTCTTTATGCAAATGCCGAGGCTTCAGGAACAAAAGGAAAACACGCAAAACGAAAAATAAAATAACGTGGACGACTTAATTACAAGAGCTCCTTTATTTTCTGCGTACAACGGAGAGGTTAATAACGCGTAAAGTACATAATCAAAGGAGATATGAAATATGACGGTTCACTTTATATTTTTTTGTGTGAATGAATTTGTTGTTTCATTTGTTTTTTTTTTACATTTGTAATATTTAATTTAGATGGAAAATATTAAGCCTGAATACTTTTCATTAGGAATATGTGAGTGAAAAGGGAAGCGCTTTCATTAAAGTTAGACGAAAATCACTGACGACTCTTATTACTTAATAATTCAGTTCGATCTCTTCCAGATCTCTACTAAATATAGACTTATATAAAATCACACCTCATCTAGGTAGTTGCTTCGAGTGGTTCCAACCAAATCCCAAATTATTCACGAGATCATTCATAATTTATGCCCGACATTCGCCCTTTTAAGTTCACATTTAACCCTTTACCCTCACGACATTTTTCTCTTTCATAAACTTTGCAAATGTTTTAATTTACCTCAATCATTATATTTCAATTTTATACAATTATTTGCTCAGTCGATGAACTTTATATGTCTACATTACGCACGATTTGTGATGTAGAAAAGACATTATAGTTATAACTTCAAAATTATACAACTGTCAAACGAATAACTATAATTTTAAACACATGGAATGTCATGTACAAGTCGAATATACAGTAGAAACCGATTCGTATTTGTTTTAGATTATTGTTCGGAAATCGAGGTGTTTAGAAACTAAATTCCACTGTTTTTTTGTATATATTATTTTGAAGTATGTTAAAACTGTCAAGTTCTTCAGTTGACTATATAGAGGAATAAAAAAACGATCATTTAGTAAAATGTATGTATTACTTGTGTCTTTCCGTCTTTTTAGCATTTACTTTAATTTTTCAATTCAATTAAAATCTAGTTTGTTTTGAAATTTTCAAACCGTAACTACTGTGAATCCGAACTATTAGAGTTGTTACTGTATCTTTAAATATTATAAATTTGCACTTCCAATTAGACGTCAAGTAGTAGAAAAACGATTCTTATTGATGTTCGAAAACCGAAACTCTGAATGTACATCTGTTTGGAAACCATAAGTTCATAAATATCATAAAATTTACATGTTGCCTTTACCCAAAGTATAAACTGAAATAATATAAATCTCAACTTTCAATTAAAAATTATTTATTAGCAGCAGCATTTATAAAAAAAATGTATACCAATTATGTCTCACTAATTTGTATGTATTATCTGTATGTTGGCTATTTAACATTTGTTGAATAGTTTTCCGCATTTATACTTGCATAATGTGGGAGGGTGCAATTGTTTTTTTGTTACTGAAAAGTTGGTTCTTGCGCCGGAAGTGTGTTGGCAGAAATTTATGTCGACTAGGCAATAAATTTCCTCGCAATAAACATAAATATTTGCGCGTGCAAATCTCTTGTACTTGTATACCATTTCACATACATATACCTCGTATTAACACCTGAAAGTTACATGCAGAAAAAAATTATAAATACATCATCGCATTCGAATTGAATATAAATCTTCTGAATTGTTAGTATAAGATTTAGAAAGCATCTGATTATACATATATTTGTTTTATAGTGAATTACTGATTTAAGATTTATAAATGCCAGTAACCCTTGTGTAATACAATAGACAATATGGTTTCGATCTACGTATAAACTACTATATGTAATTAGTGACGATATGATGTCTGGTAATACACCTACAAAAAAGACTCGCTCTAACACGTTAAATAAATTGAATAAACCGTTGTATAACACTTCCACTTACAACAAAGTTTCCAATTAACACGATCAGAATTTTACAGAAACCTTCGTATAACTATGTACTTCTATTATATGAATTTAGAAATATAAATTGTGTCTTAATAACAAAATACAGACATGAAACACATTTTATATAAAAACATAAATCATATTCATAATGTTGATCAATGAATTTTTTTTTATATCTAAGGAAAAAAAAAATAATATTTTTGTAGATTATATAAAAAAATATTATTTGTAAATTTTTGCCCTAATACAACCAATTTTATAAAAAATATACAAAAATGGTTAATAAACTATAAAATCTACTATTTCATATGATGCAATTTATTAAAGTATTGATTATATGATCAGAAGTGAACAAGTTTTGGATGGTTTTGGCCATAAACACTACGAGTTATTAATGCAGAAATTTGGTGCGTGACGTGAAAGTGTACAAATTTAGTTTTCCTACTCATCGGAGGGTCCATCTTCTCCCCACGAAACTTTTTCTTCGCGTTTTGTGCGGGGCTCAGCACGTCCGACAGGGTGTCCGGCCGGACGATGTGGGAGATGATTGGATCACTTTTATGAGTTCCCCGGGGATAAACAACGCATTTGCCGTCGAGAAAACACAAGCTAAGCGAGAAATGGCTGCTCTGAGTGGTCGGATCACCACCAAACTGCATGTGCACTTAGCATAGAAATGACACGGATCATTTGGACCGGCACAGACAGACACTAATCCATTGCACTATCAAGGCCAGAAGATCTATAGAAGAAAAAAAAATATACACGAACCAAAAAACCATCGAAGAAGAAACGCTGAAGCATTCATGTGAAATTGTAATCAGAACCCATCCAGTTCATTAGATAACAAAAAAAAATGTAAATCAAAAGTTTTTTAACAATTTGGATTTTGTAATAGTCTTCACTAAATTACTATATAATATTGTAGATATTATCGAATATGCATTCAACAGATAATTCAATTATATTAAACATTGAATTTAAATCGTAATATTGATAAAAGAAATTGTAAAATATTCAGTATTTAGTCACTAAGGTATTATATTATTTAAATAACTTTCTAATTTTGACACATTAAAATTAAAATTGAAATAAAGGAATAAAGAAACCATGGTCATGTTTATAATTTAGTATCATATTTTTTTAAAGATAGTACAAATGGTTCCATAACTTTCAAGGAAAGAAAGTTAATCTAATATAACTTAATCTAAACTTCGCTAATCCACAAAAAATCTAACTTAATATTTACAGTTTCCAAATAAACATAACCTAAACTAATGCAGATATAACAGAAAAAAAGTCTATTAAACATTACTTAAACCAGTCTTTCCTACTTCGTATATTAATTAAGCCACTCTAAATCATCATTATTTACACTAACGTAATCTTGACTTATATTTGATTATGTAAAGTTTAGATTTACTCATAATCCAATTTGTCTTTGCATCTCATCTAACTTAACATTAGTTAGTTTATCATTAAAATAAATTTGATTAATTTGTGCAAACCTAATTAAACCCCTTAATATATTATTCTATAATAACCTATTACAATCGAAACAAAAAAGTAAATATAATAGTCGTAGCTTAAACAAACCAATTATACTAAATTATATTCTAAGCTTATTTAACATAAGCATAGTCAACTTCAATAACTTAATCGAAACTCAGATCTAAACTATCATGATAGTAATCCCAATTCACTCAACTTAACCATTCATTACTCGCGCGGCGTCTGTGAGACGTCAGTGGATACAAACCAAACATAACTTTTAAAACTAGAAAGGTGGTGTAACTCCAACCTATGTATTTTATTTATAGTGACTGACGATTTGTAAAAGCAAATCATGGCATTTTAGAGTAATGTGTTGAAACTTTAGCAGCAAACTATTCTTAGCAGAGTCTATCAGACGCCATGTGAGTAGTTATTTTATAATATTTTACTTTACAATTTTTAAAAAAGGGTAAGTTTTATTTATAAAAATATATCGGTTATGTATTGAAAAAATGTACTGGATTCAGAGATTTAACGTAAAACGATAGAGACAATCAGAAATAAACGATAGTATTGATGATGAAGATATATTTACATTTAAATAAAATAAAGGTAATACAGTCTATTCCGCTTAATCGAGACACATCGGGACTGAAATAATTGTCCCGATTAAGCGACTGGCCCAATTATCCGAGGTTCCATTTCCATTTTTAATAAGCGACTGTCCTGATAAACCAGTGTACCGATTAAGCGGAATCGACTGTATTTTACTTTTTCCTGAACGATGTTACGAAATGCCGCTCGAGTAACGGAGGTTTAAACAAGACCTAAAATAACCTCCAAATTCAAAACATTTACTACAAAATCCTTAAAATATCTGTGTAGATACATATATTTTGTGACTGATAGGTTAACATTTGAATTTTTAGCATTGTTCAAAGTAATAAGACTCAATTTAACATAATTTTGACAGACGAAATAGATAATACACTCATAAATCTAAAATTTCGCAGTTTACACTGTTTTATATCTTCGCCGAATTTATAAATAGAAACCAAAATATACAAATTAATTTATTTGTCTTTCTAACATTTAAATAAAAATATTTTAGTTAGTGTTAAATGAAGTTTTTCAGTAAAAATCTATAACACTAAAAAATATGAAATTGCACTTATCCTAGAAATGACAGATCAATGGACCACGAATCAATTACGAAACAAAAGCCAAAGAGCATCAATATAAGAATAAATATAAACCGAAGAGCATCGAAGAAGAAACGCTGAAGCATCCAGCCGAAATTTTAATTAGGTCCCACAGGGTTGATTATGCAATAAAGAATGCCGAATCGAAAGTTTTCAACCCGACGCTCATAAAATATGGTTTTATAACGGTCGGCCAGCCATAAAGTCCAGATAATAAACCGGCGAAACCGCGCGCATTTCCTAATGTGGAGGAAAACCGGAAAACCCCTAACAAGCTGTGTAATGTGAATTTTATTAGCCGCGTAATCCTTGTTAAATTTCGCATTGCAAAAACGACAAGAGAACTACCAAAAAAAATAGTTTCGCTCTACTTTTTTTTCCTCCTCTTTTACATCCATAACCGTAAACAGTGGTATTTAAACGTAACCCCTCGCTTTTCTTAGTTTTTTTTCTCTCGATATAATAACAGTAACATATAATAATGTGAAAATATGAAAATTGTCCGGGGAAAATTTGTATGCAAATTGGGCTTCGGTTAGGGGAAAAAAGATCCGGAAAAAAAATATATAAAAATAAAATAAAACAGTTCGGGCAACAGGAGATATATTTAATAGCGGGGTTAGTGTTGAAACATATCTGCACATCCGAATAAATCGCGGGGGCGCATTTGGCGGGCCGACTATAAATTGGTCGAGCGCTAAAAGCGTTTGGGGGTAAATTGCGGGACATTTTACTGGCGGTGTAAAACTTTTAAAACTGCACATTGTACAACTCATTAAGTGCACACCTCGAAAGCCGTTCGCACATCATAAACGCCACAATGGAAAATTAACAATTTCGTTTCAATCAAGCCCCGCAACTTTGGCGCAACTGCAACAATTCGCAAACAACCCTCCACCCAAACCGGTATACTTCTTCCTTTTCGCCTCAGGTGGATAATGAAAAATAATTAAAATGTTCTACGATGTTTCCGTATAAGTTTTCAAAATGCTTTTTAAATTGTTGTGTAATATAAAGGTGATTCATAGTGTAATTAATAAATGTGTTCGAATCAGTACATATGCGATATGTGGTAACAGCTTTAATTTGCATAAAAGCTTAATTACTTTAAACTTTTGTTTGTAGACGGAAAATTAGCTGTTAATAAATATAGATCGCAATTATTTTGAACTAGTGATGTCTTAATACCTCTTATGTAAATTTAAAGAAACTTTAGACTTCTTTTTTAATATTATTCTACAACAGTCTAATAAATCTAACGAATCTCAAAAACGAATATCGTATTTTTTTGACAAAAATGATGAAATAATTGTTAGAAAAAATATCTTAAAATATAATAATTCACAATATGATAGTTTTTGGGAAATTGATCTGTATATGAAGTGCAATTACTATAATAGGTTTCGCGATTTACATGATTATAAGTTTGTATTATTTTGAGTGCATTCCATGAACACGAAATCGATATTTATTGTTGTTTATATTTCTATATAATAAATGATTTTTTAGTAATCAAATGTGTTCTATTATTGCAATAAACAATTCAATGTATATAATTTATACAAATTAGACAGTCTCTTTTTCTGGATTTTTTTTCTGTTCTTCCCGGGAATAGAAACAAATCCCGGGAAAATATTAGATTAAGTGGTAAAATTGTGAAAATTACAATTGATCGCATTTTTTACGTCGGAGAAATAATATTTATATACAGATTAGAGATAAAAAAATAGTGACATTGCAAATATTTCACATTTTCCCTATTTTTATTAATTTATTTAATATAGCAAAAAGTAATTGCAAAATGATAAATTTATAAAAACACAAGAACTTCTTTTAAAAATAAAATACACGAAATCATGTTTCACACATAAAATTAGAACAGGCAATGTAAATAAATCTAGTATACAGTATAATATGTAATGATTGTGAACATTGAAATTGGCATAAATAATCTGATCTAATCATTGTAAAATATATAAATATACAAGAAGACCCAAAATTCACTATGAATATTTTTTACAATTAATTAATTTCTTTTGATGAACATCCATGAATAAGAAAAGAAATATTACCATTTTTATACATTAAAATATTTTGAAAGGTTTAAATTAATAATTTAAATATAAATTATTTGTTTACTTTAAATAGAAATGTATATATAATTTTACAGAGAAAGTTTAAGCAATTCAGTACTAAGCTTATTATATTCTGCATTCAATATGTTTACGTGAACGTGTAATAGGTAAATTGATTAAGTCCACGCAGACATAATAATACTAATACTCTGAGAACAGTCGTCTTTTGAAAGTCGACAGTGCGTAACAATCTGCATGAGCGATTTCGCAGTACAAGCAGTCACTCATTATACGTATGCAAAGTGTAATAGATTGTTATGCATGCAAACATGACCTTTGTAAGCAGAACAAAAAAAAATGGTTCCCAAAGGATGATGGAACCGCCAACGTTCTCCCCAACCTATTTTCTGTTTACGTCACTGATGAACATTATTATTATTATTATTATAAGCGTTGCTTCCTCTTTTTTGCCCCCAGGGATTTCATTCCCCCAGTTTGCATTCTAACTCACTGCGAAAGAGCAGTTGCAATTCAATTTCACAAAAAACGCAATATAAGAAGACCAAATATACACAACTACAATATAAGAACTTAAAAGAGAAAATATAATCAAAATATACAGTAATACTGCCTCGATTAACGCTGATTTGATATAATGAGGTTTGCTGGAAATCTTCAAAAAGCTCAAAATATACCCGGTTTCAAATTATCGCGGTATTCGTTGATTCGTATATAATGCGATTATACCTAAACACCAAGAATCTATGCTTGTTTGAGATATAGATGAGCAGGATATTAAGGAGTTTCTGGTGTGGTTCTTACCAACGACGATCTTCAAGAACTGGCACAACAAAGAATTGAAAAATGTGAAAATAGTGATCCTAAAGACGATGAACCAAAAGAACTTGCTACAGGTTTTCTTAGAATATCACGTGTTTCTTTGTTCTACTTTCAAGTTTTCGTTCGACTTTGAAAATACAATTTTATTTGAATTTTTTGTTTTAAGTTGTTTGAAGAAAAATTATAGTTTTATTTTGTTCCGACACATGAAATAAGTTAAATCTTTTTCAATTGCACTATTTATAAATATTAATAAACTGCGTATATGTTTACCTCTAATTTGTGTATTAATGTAGCAGGTGTATCGATATTTCGTTTATTTATCCTACTTTAACAAACAATTAGAATTAAACTGTACTCAGGAGTTATTAACTGTCTCACGGGATTACGCATATAAGACATGCAGACAAAGTAGAGCATATTCGATTGATACATTGTTTTGTCTTCATTTAAATTAAAGTGAAATGATATAATACAAGTAAATTTGTTCGACTTTTGTCTGGAATAGTTTTACCGAATGTATACAAAAATGCATAAGATTTATTATTGTTTTTGATAAAAAAAAAATAGAGTTTCATAGTATAAAATACTAATTGGTACATTGGTAAATTTACATTTAGTACAAATTATATTAATTTCTACCACGTTATATGGACACTCGTTGAGTAAAATACAGAAAGTACTTGTAATTTAAGCGTTACATTAAAATCATTACATTATGTAATGTTGAAAAATATAATACCCAAATTAAACGTAATAAGAAAATGCATACTATATGGATATTACTTATGTTGTATTATACAACAACCTCCTATATAAAGGGGGGTTTAGATTTGATAGTTCGTTAGAATAGAATAGCTTATATATAAATGAAAGTAGTATTTAGAAGAGTTTCTTAAATAAAACGCGTTTTAGGAAAGTTTACTGTAGTTGTTATAACACAACAATGGTTGTGAAAAGTGGAAACACTTGTAGTATAGCTAGATTTATGTGATTTCAAGGTTAATACTTAGAATAGTATAGTCCAGGTTTAGGTACTACAGTTAATAATAATTTAACTTAACTGAACGTAATAGAATGAAAAGTAAATTTAAGAAGATTATTATCATAATACACTTTTAGACCTTACTGAGAAAAATTTATTCTAGATTAGATAAAAGATAGAAATACTAATTTTCAAAATTGGTCTAAATTGCAATGCAAAATTAGGTCGGAAGAAATGTAAGAAAGATATCTGCAATGTTTTTCAATTTGAATAAATTCTAGAAACAGGTAACCGTAACAGTTAAATTGCATTTATAAATAGCATCCAATTATAGATAATATCTCGTTCCATCGGATTATGCAAAAAGCAATTGAAAATAATCCGCACGTCAGCTTATTTCTCGAGAAGACTCTCTCAGAGGATAACATTAAGTTCCAAAGCGACGGCTTATTTGTTGATACATAAATTTGATTAAACCTTATTGAAAAATAACGAAATAGAATAAAAATCAAACATTTGTTAAATCGAATTTAAGTGGAGCCTTTAATTTACATCAATTAATTAACGGAATTCCTAACGAAGACTTTGCAGACGAATTCCCCTGTGCTTTTTTATACTTCTTCATCGTCGCGGAATAACCTAATTAGCTGAAAAATTTTAATAAAATTTAAGGACAGAAGATTCGCAGATAGATGATTTCGAGAATAGCGAACGCGAGTTGAGAATGGAAGAAAAAAAAAGCGGAGGAAAGATGAAGCAAAGAAAAATAGAATAACAGGTTGAATCTTGGAGATCTTTCATGTATATGTTTTTTTTATATTTTTATATATATATATCTACGTTTATATCTTCATCTCCGCTGCTTTTCGGCCTTCCCTTCTTATAATTCCGCACAAATTGATAAAGGTGAATTCTGGCCGGGCAGAAGAAAGCTTGAGTGTTATCTTGTTAACCTCAACTACCCCAAACGGTCCAATTAGGCGCGGGTAACCGAGCGAAAGAGCAGCCGGGTTATGGATGAGGGGTTGTTAGAAGGGTGAGACCGATATCTTGTAATAGCTCTTAGCGGTATATGGAAAATATTTCACGGACGTTTAATCCGCAACACTTGCCGCCGCCCCCTGAGTAATTGAAATATTACAACGAGAGAAAAAAAATAAGAGCGAAAAATTGCAAGGGAGAAAAATAGTGATACGGGGGGACAAAAGTTCGATTTCTCATTCAAATAAAGGCCGTGTGCGTGTGCTCACGTTTTGTCTATGTAATTGGATTTTTATTATTGGTTCGGAATCGAAATGGAATTGTCGGAGCGTATTTTAAATGGCTGTGCGTTTCGTTTTTTGTTATTTTTTTTTATATTTTCATTCTTTCTGTGTTTGCTCGAGTGGATGGAAAGTCGCTCGAACTTCGTTAATTTTGGATGCAAAATGTAAACTTTCCAAGCACTTGACTGAATCCTACCTTTGGCTTTCGCATTTCCGTATCTTTTCATATGTAGGTATAAAACATATATTTTGATTTCATACTTTTTTTATAGCTTACAAATATATCAGGATTCTAAAGAGTCCTTTACTCTTTATTTTTATATCGTTATATTACAATATATTTCCTTACAAATATTTAATAGAATTTTATAATATAAGATAATAGACAAACAAGGATTATTCATTTTTTTTTGTATTCACTATTTTTTTTCTAACATAATTAAAGTAAGATTTTCTATTTCTTAATATGCCTCAAAAATTAATATCCTTTGAAAATCAACTCGTATTATTTTTTTTTTGAATAACTAATTTAATGATACTTGCAACTAATAATATAAGAAAAATAAGACTAAATATAATGAAAAAAATAATATTTTAATCAGAATATTAGAAAAAACACTAGTTTTAAAAATGTATTTATTTTAAACTGAAAATCTCTATAGAAATTAATAAAATATTTAATTAAATACATCAATAATCCAAATTGCCTATATTTATAGAATTTATGTAACTGACGTTTCCATAAAAATCTATGGTAAATCGGTTAACGAACAGTACGGACTGCGAATAAATAGGACAACAAACACTTTCACGGATGATTTTTATGTTCAGACAATAACCACATATTTGGAAACTAAGAACCTTACAGTGGATTACTAGAATTGTATGTTACTGTATTTACTATAAAAATAAATCGATTAACGAATGCGATGCGATGAACGTATTATGTTTATTAACCAATCACCCTACTGCATTTACAAGTCAAAACATTACATGACCTCTTTTAGAGTTTAGGACAACAAGCGCTAAATGAAACAGTTAAATGAAGGCACATTAGCATAAGGTAAATTTGTAAATTCTAGTAGATCGCGTTATATCAAATCTGCGTTAATTGAGCAAACTCTAAAGTATGTCATACTCTACATTAGTATTTAAAAAAAGAAATACTTTAGATCAATCTAACATTAATTTGAAATGTAATATATAATAATGATTAGATATAATTAAAATTCCAATAGGAATGTTGAAGCGATAAGTATAGAATCCGATTAGAATCATAACAAATGTAATAAAATTTACCTTTTACTCTTTTCGGCTAATTTGTAAATTTCGATAAACTGCTATAGAAACGGGATACATCTTTTACACTTCACATATTAATAATACAATTCTTAAAGCTATGCACCAATATAATAGTTTAAACGTGACTTGACACGACATAATACGATAATACTAATTTAAAACTGAAAACAAAATAATCTTGTTTTCTATAAAAACCTTAGAAACTATTGCCAACTTCTTAAAAGTGTAAAATGATTTTTATTTTTTGTAAATAACTGTGATTAGATTAATTTAAATCGATTGATAATTTAAGTTTCTGCTTTAAATACAATAATCGATGAACATTTTTATCAATTTGTTAATTTAATAAAGCTGTCATAAAAAATACGTAGACATAATGTTAATAATATTTATTTGAATACAATAAAAATATTGCACAAATATAAACAAATAATTTAATTAATTATACTAATTATTTTCTACTTATTATGTTTATTTACGTAATACTCTTTATAAGATCACAGTGACTTTGACAGAAATCATATGAGAAGTGACAATATTGTAGACAACGTAAAATTAACTTGCTTATACATTTAAATATAAAGATTAAATTAATTTATCATAAAATCCAATTCTAGTTAGAGTATCGATATACCAGCTGACGGTTGGAATAAGGTCGTAATTATAAGAACAAACTAATTATATATTAAAAAAACACTTACAATTATAATATTGAATTATCTTACACACTAATAAAAAAATATAGTGACATATTACGGTGGTAATACATTGGCCAAATACTAAAATTTATTAATAATTAGTTTTATTTGTGCAACTGCTAACACTTCTATCAGTTTCAGTGGTTTTGACAGAAATCATATGAGAAGTGACAACAATGTAACGTAATGTAACGCTTTGTCGTTGTTATAGGAATTAAATAATTCAATTGGTTTAAAATAAGTTTATTATAATAATTGGTACTCTTGTTGTCCTTTCCAAGATACTGTAGAACTTTAAAAGATTGACACTAAGACTACGCTCATCTTAGGTTTTTATGAGACTATGCTTGTCGTATTAAGGCTTTACTGAGACTTTATTAGTCTTTAAATGTTTTACTGAGACTAATTCTAAATACTTATTCTACTTACAAAATTAATTCTAATTAATATGGGGTGGGAGTTGTAATTGGGAGTAGGGTTTGTATATATTGATAATAAAGCGTTCCCACGGGATTCGGCCTTGGTGGTTTTGTTTATTATAAGACCGGGACAAAATCCTATGCATTTGTATATATGAAAGAGATAATTGATTAAGATATTACGTAATGATCATTATGTGTTTATAATAAGGACTTGAATTCGAAGTAAAGGTATATGAGTATAGATTGGAATGTTTACACTTGGTCCTATATTTAAGTGTATCGATCTGAGATCACGGTAGAGATTCTTTTATGCTAATTTATATTTTTATATAATAATGCGACTAAGAGACGTGGATATATCTAGTTCGTTAATACACTATATAATAATAACAATAATAACAATTATAATAATAATGGTTGGTCACAACAGTACATAGCTTTTAGCACTTATAAACAATAACGATCACAACAGATCTTTATAGACACAATTTTGAACAAAGAGCTAATAAATTATTTATACAAAATGTTTATATTTCTTCTAAAAATGTATATATTTTTTTATTATTATTGTATAATACTTTATATACTTAATACTGGAAACGGAAATATTTCATATCTGCGAACGTCGTCGAAATATGTGACCAATGAATTGATGGTATTTGCGTTTAATATTTCATATTTAATACTTCACAGACTGCAAAAAATATCCAGATTTATGTCTTCCATTCTGAATTCAATTAAATATTATATACCATGTGCTTTTTGTATATATTTTTTTTTTGCGCCTCATATAAAAGGGAAATGTATACAAACCATAAAAAAAACAGAATGTTTTACGAAGCAATTAAGCGCTTAACGAAAATTGTTTAAAAAAAATACAAGAGGAAAATGAAAACACAGTAAAATAATTTAGTGTCTAAAATCAATACATATATTTTATGTAGTCGACCATTTTATTATTATCTATTGTATAATTAATATGTATATTTGTTTTACCGCTTTACTCTTAATTACTACAAAGCATATTTTAAGTATCCATCAAATATACAAATGGATATTTGTTCGTGATTATTTAGAATAACTTGTGGAATATTCCGAAGAACAGCTACACATTAAATCGTATTATTTTATTTTATCAACACTCAACAGCCCTCTTCCGGGACTTAGATAAAAAAGCGGTTGTATCTTTCACATAGTCAAAACTAATTTCCTGTCCTCGAAATAATACTAGTGTTACTTGGTGCGTCCATGAAAGAACACTTACTTCTTAATTATCAACTTAAAAGGAGAATGTAACTCTTAGTTAATTAATACCTCAACTCTGTACTAAATATTGCATGATTATTGAAAGTTTGCAAGGATGGTACACATTATATTAACTCCATATACACTTAAACTATTTCTTTTGTACCAAAAAAACCTTAGTACACAAACTAATGTATTTCATGAAAAATGTATAGTGTGGTATACCTTTACAATTTTATATTTAGGGTTACTCTATAATCTGACGTATAGATAATATACATTCCGAAGAGCTCATCAGTCTCTTCCTTTAATACATTGTATTGTATATTAGAACTGTCAATAATGTTAATATAAGAGTTTTAGTTTGAGGGACGAAGGAAAAACTTCCTAATTACTAACTAAAGTTGATTAATATTTGATGAGATTAACACAGGTCTAGAAACTTCTCAGTGAAAACACTATTTTAATTAATAAAACTACTAAGGAATACTATTTGATATTCGTGAATCCCACTAAGATTGTCAGTAATTTTTAATCACGACAGTATATAGAAAAAATAAGTACTTATACAAAAGGTTATTGACCAAAGTATTTTTGCCTCAAAATATATTGATTGAGAATTTTTATTAAATATCAGCTAATAACATATTTTAACAACTCAACTTATGTAAATATAAATTAGTAATTTGAATTATATTCACTTAATTTATTTAAGTTATATATTTGTAACTGTATACAATTATTAATAACTATTACAAATTCTACACAATCCAAACACGTTGGTCAATGAATATAAACATAATAAACAAATTTAACGAATTTATTATTAGATTTGTAGGCATTAATTGTGTAAATGTAATATGCATTATTTTGTTATTATGATTTTTTTTTTTGGTGCACAACAAGTTTCTTTGAACGTTGCTATCGGATAGTGGAGTTGTGTATATACATATATGGAGATATGATGCAGAAGAAATGTAAAGGGGAAAATTGATAAGCACGAGAGTGGTTGGACCAGTGATGCGCAAATTTTGATTATGATATAGAAAAGCTGTCAGCACGTGCGCTTTCTCTATTCTTGCTCTTTTTTTTATGTATGTACGGTTTCCAACTAGAAGAGTACCAGACATGAAATAGAAAAATATTTTATATATATTGAAAATCAATATCACCTTGGAAATGTCTCTATTTATTAAATGAAATGTTTTCACTATTGAATAATTCAATTTCAAACACTTTTAATATTATCTAAATTTATATTCTCAAGGAAACTAAATATTTATTAATAAATTAATATATTTTATGGTCTTATTAATATGTAAAATTGTTGAAACTACGTTAAATTTTGAATTTAATTGTAATATTCTAAATATTCAGTAAAATTACATTAGAATCTATTTTACAATAATTTAAGCGTTATGAAGGATCGGCAACTTTTTTGTAGCAAAGAACCACTTGCCTTAAAAAGCCGCGCACTCGCTATTTTTACTAGTGAAAAGAGATCCACAACTTCTAATCGAAAGAGCCGCATATTTTCACTCCTGGTATCCACAATACCTTGCATAATGCTGTTTCAATCAGTCCAGATTCACTAAGCAAAATGAATCAAAATTCTAGAAAATTAGTATACACAATTATTTTTTTATACATAAATGATCGTTTATTTTCTTTAATGCTGTTGGTTTCCTCTATTAGTCCTGTTTTAAATAGTCCGGTATATAGTAAAATAATATTTTTGAGTACTAAACTAATTATTAAATATGTTTCGACAAATTGTTAATGCCCAGACAAATTATTGTACGTAAATTGGAAAATAGAAATTAGATCTTGTTCGCAATGTGCACTAGGTTAATTAGAAAATACAGGTTCTAATATATAATAATGTTACATTGGTTATGAAAGCATAAGTATAAATATTTATCTTGGAATATATTTCAATTTTATTTAAAAAAAAAATAGAAATTTATATGAAAAATAAAGAAGGTGTCTGGATTTGTTTCTTTCATTTATTTATTTACCAATTTGTATTTATTATAATTTTGGTTAATTAGCAAACAACCAATGTATTATTAGTATTTTTTAAACATTTAACAATAAATTATAATGGTAGTGTATAATTATAATATTGTACGTTAATTATAAGATGAATATCAATTCAACCAAAAATGTCTGTTCGTTCACATTTACGTACGCTAAGTTTATGAGAACGTACATATTTTTTATACTTATCTAATAGGAAAGAGATGGTGTTATATTGGTTATAAAAATATAAGTATAAATAATCTTTCGTCTTAGAATATATTTCAATTTTACATTTTTCATATATTTATTTGTATTTGCTAGAACTTTGGCTAATCATCTACCAAGCGATATATTTCTGCCAATTTTCTTAACATAATTAAACACGTTATAACAAAATAAATAACATTGTTTTGAACAACTTATTTAAACAATATGAATTAATCAATGTATAATTGTCAACAGGTACAACTGACTTCGTCATACATTTGTGCAGATATGTGTACGCTAGTTAGGTCAAAAGTTCATATATAATCATGTACGTATTACTAATCATTTGTTAGATGGATACAAATAAAGTAATCTTTGACTGTAATTATTGTTTCATTGTTTCAAATTTGAAGATAAAATAAATTAACTATGTTTTTTCAACAATATTTGATAATGAAATTTAATTATATATAGCTAGTATTTATAAAGTAAAAAATAAACAATATTACTTACATAATGTAATATAAATATAGAATTAAAATGAGATTAGGATCAGGTAAAATTGTAGACATTATACCTGTTCCACATAGCAATGAGAAGGAGTTAGCTTAAAGCCGGATGTTTATTTATGCTTGGCACTTTATAGGCCTCTTGTTTATCATAATTCGTTTTATAAAGCAGTCATCGAGATTTTAGTGTTCCCTCGATACTCGGTGTGTAAGTAAATTAAGTTGTGTACGGCACACGGCATCTACTACAATATATATGACGTTGGATTAAAACATACGACTAAAATAATGCATGTAGTTTCAAGTAAACTACTTATGTTTGATCATTGATAAACTAAAAGTAAACAATCAAACTCATTTCTATCATAAATATTTGTCTTAATCATATTTTTTTTTTGAAGTATAATCAAAACAACTAATTAGAAAATAATTAAAATAGAATTTATTATTAATATTAATTTAACATTACTAATTTGAAAAATACAAAATTATGGATTTAATTTAAAAATATTTTTACATAAAAAACAATTCAAATAAATATGTAATAATTGCACGGTAATAACAAGTAAAATAAAATTTAGTAACATAATTAAAAAAAAAAACACTTATTTAAAAATACACACATTTAAAAATAATTCTGTAACAATACATAAAAATGATATTTTATATAAAATAAATCAGTAGAAAAGAATGAAAATATTTTTTCTTATATAATTAAAAATTATAACTAAATAGTAAGTTGAAGAATGAAAATAAAAATTATTTTTATTCATAAATAAACAATTTAATAATGCTTAAAACGTATGTATTTTCAGTTGAGAGCACAAAAATATAACTTTCCTTCAACTCAATTTCAAATGTTTGTATACTCTTTAGAAAATTGCCTCTTCCTTTAGTTTTCTTAGTATTAGATATGTATTATATATTTTTCAATTTAAACTAATATTATTAAGCATCCAATAGAATCTCATAAATAAATGAAAAAAAATAATTCCTATAACTTTAATAACTTTCTATATATCAAAATACCAATTTTGCTTATAATATTAAAGTATATACTTATATTATATACAAAATATGTTTAATACTCCAAAATGTAGATTTCAAAAAAATTTCACAAAACCAACAAACATTTAACATCAAATTGCAAAAAACAGGAACAAACATTCGTGAACAAATACAATAGTCAAATAAAACGCAAAACGAATATTTTCACCCTCTTTGTAAATGTATTTGTGTGTGTGTTTTCGGTGAAAATTCGGCTTAATTCTATTGAGCAAATAGTTAAACGTTTGCGCGTTTGAAGTGAAATCAATTTTGGTCTGGATGCTGGCGCACGTACGGAAAAGGTAAAGTTCCCCATCTAGATTAACACATTCATGGCCGAGGCGAAACTGCATAAGTTATAACTTCTCGGTTCGACTCACCAATTCATCAGAATCATGTTAACTTGTGTCAATTTGTTTTGCCAAAAAAAAAAGATACAAAAAGACAAGAAATATATATTAATTTAAATGAAAATAAAATAAAGAAATTAAGTACAGCAATACCTCGCATAGTACGGCTTCAATCAGTGCGGATTCACTATAGTAATGATTGAAAATTTCGAAACAAACAAATTTTAATTGAAGAAAATAAAAATTAATTCTAAAAAAATAGTAGACAATATTATTTATTATTCAGCTCTTTATTTATATGCGGTTTTCAAGTATTTGATTAGTACGGTTTCAAATAGAGTCGATTCCGCTTAATTGGGACAGCCAATTATTAGGGACATATCCTAAAGAACGGAAACAAAACCGAGCAATTAACAAATAGAAATGGAACTAAGGATAATTGGGACAGCCGCTTAATCTGGACAAATATACTAGTCCCGATTAAGCGGAATCGACTGTATTATAATTGGTATGACTATTAAATGTAATTGAATGAAACCATATTTTTATTCGCTCTTTCAAAGTTCTGAAAAATTGCAAACTCTCAGTGTTTACCCACTTTTAAGAAAATTGCCTTCCCCAGTGTTTACTTCCTCTATTACTCTTTTATTTTATAATTTGCAATCGAGTCGACGTATCTATTGATTTGCATCAACGTGGTTTTTAATTAAAATGTAAATAATTAAATCTTCAAACGTCCGCCCCACGTTTGACGCAAAGCATAATGAAAAACGGGGATTTGTTTTTTCTCTCTCCCTCCGATTTTATTGCAATTAGGTTTGAATCATGTTGTACATGGTTAATTTTATTTGCGACCAGAGCCGCTGCTTTGATATGTACATGCAAACTTTCTAATATGGTTTTAATTCGCTGCAAATGTCCATTGTAATTGCAAACGAATTTGCTGCAGTAATAACTTATATGTCTAATATAATACATGGATATAACAGAATGTAGAGTTGAGAAGTTATAATATATAATTAATGATTTATATTATTACATGAAACCATTGTTCTCGAACGACTCGTTTTCGGAAGAATAGTAAATACTTTGCATTTTAAACATAATTTCGGTTCTCGAACAAAATTTTGGATCCACAAAAGATAATCTGGCATTTGATTCATTAAATCTCATGCCTAGTTATAAATTGATGTTAAATTTCGTATATATTATATTTATTTTGGTTATTTTAATAAATATACATATTAAAAAATAATAATAATTGGACAAAAAATATCATTTAAAATAAGAAATATTAAATCAATAAATATGAAAGGCTTGATTTTATCTCCCATATATTTAAGTTTTACTATTTTAAAGAAGCATATAATTATGACAAGAACAGACATCAATGTTATATTAATAAATATTGATAAAATGGATTCATTTTCCGAACAACCGTTTCTAAGTACTCGGTGTAAACATTTTTAAACATGTTGTTCAACAACCGAAATTCCACAGAATGTTACTATTTTTTTCTTAAAATTGTTACTAATTAACTATTGTAATAATGCAGAGTGTTTCTAGTTTTTTTTTACTGCAAAAGTGTAAGAAAACAGTTATTTTTAATAGGATTTTTCTTCTTTAGCAAAGATTGGAAATAATTATCTGAATTTAGGAAACGAATTATCAATTTTACATTAATAATTATAGATAAAATGTATTCGGTTAACGAACAGAAACGCATTTTGTTCGACTAAATTGTACTACTTGTTTTCTGCAAATTCTTACTAATTAACTATTTTCCATTTTTTTTTACTATACAATTTTATGAAAACAGTTAATTTTAACTACATTTTTATTGTTAGCAAATATTAGGACACAATTATCTGAATTTAAAATACCAATTATCAATTTTCCAATATAAGTGGATTCGGTTTTCGAACAAACGTTAGAAACGTATTTTGTTCAACAGCCGAAATTCCTATATTTTGTTCAAATTTTGTACTAATTACAAAACATTCGAATCAGTCATTTTCTACAATACTCAAAAAACAATTAATTTTAATTATATTTTTCATTAATTCGAGGATAGAAGATTCGGTTTATCACACTTGATTTCCAATAAATCTTACTAATTAGCTATTACAGTATGATCTGTGTTTTTAAACAGTGGTATAATTTTTATTTTGCAAAACTCTATAAGCGCGGTTAATGTTAATTGCATTTTTTATTGTAAACGAAGATCGGAGAACTCGTGAAATTTCCCGTGCTCATTAAACTTGATTCTCATCAGTGTTTAGAGAAACAATTACTATGTAATATACGAAATTAGTAGATAATAAGAGAAAACAAGTGCAATCATACAAGTTCCTGGGTTGCGTTTCACTATTCCTTGATTATATATTAAATATAATGAGTAAACTTAAATTAACAACTAACTCTGTAGTTTAACTTGTACTTAAATAAAGTAGTTTAGAATGATAAAAGGCATTTATTTTATTTCAACAATAGATTCAATTAATATTGATTTGGGTTAGCGAACAGTTTTCAATGCTGATGATCTGAAAATTATTTGTGATTACCCAAATCCCAAATATTTCTTCTACATAAAATGTTAAATATGTTAGATTTTATAACATATTTTAGAATTATACACCACATAGTTTATATTAAATTTATTGTAATAGTACAACTAATCAAACTACAAAATTGTAAGTATTTATCATATGCATTATTCGAAAATAATAAAATAAGTACCAAATCCACCTTTTAAACCAGCTTTTAGACTTCAATGATAATTAATTATTATAAAATCGAAAGATATTTGTATTTTATTTACGGATTTTACAATTTATTTCATTAATTTCAAGAAAATGAATATAATAATATTATTATTTTGTATAACCAATTAAGTTAATTTAAAATTGAATATTACTTGAATTTTTTAATTCATATGTATAATTCAATGAATATTTAGTTAGTTTTGATGATTTTTATATTATATAATATCTTCACAATTTGTTAATTATTTCTCCAAATGATGAAGGTTGATTGTTGAGTGAAGAACAGTAGTTGTAGTATCAAAGTTAAATTTAGTTTAGTTTCAAGATATATTAATACTTACAACTTTATATTAAATACAATAGAAATGGACAAAATCTATTGCAGCGCCATCTCAACTCCAGAAAAGCTGTCGAGCAAGCTGTAGTTGTATGACCTGATTCGTATCCGTAACGCTCGCCAAAAAATATAGATTATCCTCAAAGATTAACTCTCGGATTGCATGGAGGAGACACTTGATCGGTGGATTCCAGCCACAATGGCTGTTATTAATTTACCGATGCTCGTGGAAAAGAAGTGCGCCCATTGATCGAGTAATGGAAATATCGTGGAAACAAATACCGACACGTACATGTGTCGCCAAGTGACACAAATTAATTTGCAGGATTTTCGTTCACCTCTGCAGCCGTGTCCCACATCCTTTTATTATTTTCGGATGGTCCTTAGGCCCGACAAACGCTCCACACAATGTATGCATGTAAATTGGGGAATCCCCAACGCGTCGCATGCATTTAAATGGCGAATTGCTTCACCTGCCTGTTTGCATGTGCGTTCACTCCATTTTCGAGATTACCCTCCGCTGAAAACACGCCGAAATGCATGGAAAATACAGTTTACATAATCTATTTTCTCCATAAACAGTATCAATTTTTAACTTGTATGTCAATATCTGAGTAGTTTCAATGTTACAATTTTATTAAGACTACATATTGTGAGAATGTATAACTATTTTTTTTTATATTCATTACGATAAAACAAACTTTTTTATACTTAAGGACTTGAGTTTCTGCAAATACTAATGAACATAAACAACAAATGCTAATTAAAAATATCGTTCGTTCGGACGAAGTGTGGAAAAATAACAACGTGAAAGAATACTACTACATGCCAGAACGCCAGACCCATTCGAAACAAAACTTTGCCATCGTAATAAAAATATTAATACAAAAATAATGCTTGCAAAGTTTGTTTCGCAAACTCGCGCAATAAATAGAAGCGGAGCTGTGCAACCCGTATCCTTGAATTACTGCAAATTTGATTAAGCAAAAATTCCATTTAAAACGTACGTTTCTAAGAGAAAAGAATGAAATGTACAGCGTAACAAATATATAAATGTAAATTGTTTGACATTTTAAAGAATTATTGTAATTTTAATGCTCTCTAATTATTTTAACCGCAATAAATTATATATTCTGTTAAATATTTTAAAGTTTAACAATTTTTTTTTGTTTACTATGAATTTTTTTAAAAAATAAAACAATTTTAAATATCTGATCTTCATAAAATATTTTTTTTTCCAAATAATAAACTTTTATAAATTAAATTGTGGTAAAGCATAAAACACAACACTTTTAATGTATAGAAATAAATAATTCATTATTTACTTTTATTATATGTAATTATTCATAATAATTCGTAGTTTTATGTATTGATTCTAATTTCCCTTGGTTTACAGACTTTATAAAAGATGTCAATGTTTCCCATTTACTTTTTATTGGTTTTATCTCATAAGCCTCGATTCCCGAATAAAGACCAAACGCAATAAACAGATTGGTTTCTGAACAAACTTTTGATTTTTCGGTAAGCAAACTGATATTTAGGTACGTGATATGTGTTTGTAATTTGATAGTTTTGGTTTTAGTACAAATTCGATTTTCGAATAGAGTTTAGGAAATAATTTTCTATTTTTTGGAAATCTTTGTATCGTTATTTATTGTAGTTTTTTATGTTTTACATTATAATATAGTACAAATAATACCCCGCATAGTGCAGTTTCGATCTGTATGGATACGCCAATGATTTATTTTTTTGTCCCAGAATACTCGATTAGCAGGTTTTCAATCAACCTTGTATATTAGCAGAACCTATTAAATGCACAATATGAGGTATTACTGTACATAAGTGTAAATTGTTATTGAAATAGAATAAATCAAAATAATAGATCAATTTATAATTGCAGATAAAAAGATGTGTTTTTACATTTACATTTCAATCCCACAAAAAGATAATTATTTCTGATTGAAATTTATTTAATAACAGCGAATCCGGATCAAAAACGGAAGTAGAAGAGCAAAAATATACACATGCACAAAAATAACGAGATCAAAACGTGATGAATGTAGCTGTTTTTCGTTGTTGTTGTTTCGCAGCGGCGGAGTCCATCAATTCCGTTGCTTTTAATTGAACCTGAAGATAATTACGGTATCGGGCGAATTGAAAAATTCGTTTTACATTGACTGCACGTTGTTCTGCTATTTCGTTTTGTTGTTGTTCATATTTTTTTTTTGTTCGCATTATTGGCATTTACATGTCAGGCGGATGTGCCACATGCACCGAGAGGGATGCATTCGGGTCGGATTTGTTTTAGAGACGAGACCGCAGAGCTCCGGATCAAAAATTGAAAGCCCTTTTCCTCAAACATTGAACATCCGATGCATCGACATGCTGCGGTTGATTTTATGTCGCAATACATATTTCTATCGGATGTAGATATTACAAAATAAAAGTATATTTAAACAACATTTGGAATATTGATTAATTACATTGATATAAAATATACTAGTTTGTTTGAGTATCAGAGAAGACGATACAAACATTTTTATATTGGAATTAGTTTTTTTAGAAATAATTGGTTTATTTAACTAACACAAAACGATACAATTTTTAATTTTACTGTAAAATATACAATTAATAAGAATTTCCAATAAAAAATGTTTGAAACTAAAAAAATATGAAACAAATCATTTTAACTCGAAGAAATTCGAAGAAAATAAATATTTTGTCAAATTCTTCTCAATGAAAAAGACTCACATAAAAAAGTATAATACTAGAATGTTTTATTTCAATCCTTTTGAGATTGATTTTGACATTTTTGTGAATTAAAATGGTAAGAAGAGAGGACATGAATGACACTTATTTGTTCCATATAACTTGATTTTTTATTATAAAACAATTTCTAAATTTTCCTTCTTTTTCTCAAATTAAAAATGTTACTGTGGTGGTATGTCTTTTTGGATATAAAATTAAAATAGACTTGGCGTCAAAGGTAATAATACATTTTATAATTAATCATGAGCGATGAAAACTTGACAAATGATACATCAACGATCGGTGTAATCTATCATTGTACGAGATACCTACTTTCTAATTTTATTAGAAAATGTAATTAGATTTTACTTTTTTCGTAAGATACTGCAGTTCTTTTGGAAAAGTATCTAATTATTTTTGGAATCCATGAACATAACTAGTATAAACTATTTATAAATTTAAACCCTACACACATTTCATAAGCACTCAACATTTACAAAAATATATAATTTTTGTAATTACATTTTTAATATACTTTTTTAAACATAACTTTAGTTACATATATTGTAATTACATGATTATATATATTATTGTACAAACTATGTATATAAATTACATTATTTACTTTAATATTTAAAATCTAGTGTGAATCTGTTATTTTGGGATAACATTTTTCATTATATTTATTTATATATAAAATTAGACACTACAAGTATACAATATTCTATTACCACCTACTTAAATAAATGTATATCCCTATACTTAGTTTTTATTATTTTTTTCAAAGTATTCGTGTGGTGCATAAAATATTTATTATTCATTATTATTATTATTCATACCACGTATTATGTGGATTTATCATTATATAATTTTGAATCAACAATAAATAATTAAATAAATATTCTACAAACTTTCAGAACAAAAGCGTACGATAAGTAAGTTGCTTATAACTCTGAGCATAAATGCATTATGTAATTTATAATTTAACCTTTCGATACTCGCGCGGCGTCTATGAGACCATAACTTTTAAAACTGGAAACCTGGGACAACCCTGACCTATATACCTTCTTAATAAAAACTGATAATTTATTTTTTCCTTATTCTAATCAATTATATATTTATATAAATTATTTACTAACTAACAGAGTCTCTAAGACGCCAAGCGAGTAGCAATGCTACGAAGGCTCGTCGAAGTAACGAAGAGTTAATGATATTGCACCTTAAAAACAATTTGATTATATAAAATATATAATTGCTATCTTATACATCATTTCACTAAACTTTTATATCATATTTACAATTTGTATATTGATCATTGTATTCGTTTCTGTGCATGAATTAAATCGATAAAATAAACTTCCTGCTGTTTGTCTTTTCTTCCCTAATTCTCACCCACTTTTGTATACATTCTGTTTACTTTGCAAGCGTGCGAAGTTTGTGTATTTAATTTGCTACTATGGCATGTCTTTGATTTCAGATAATCAAATCAGAAAATAATAATTAAATATATGTAATACGTACTGTAATTCAGACAGAAATAATAATACGCACATAGCAATTATCACTCACGATATTTCTGTCGAGATCAATGATCTCTATATATTTACGACATGCGATACACTTATTATTTCCGTTTTCTTTCTAAATTACTATTTTTCCATGTTTTTTGAGGTTAATTAAATAATTTATACAAGTCACAAAAAAATACTTTTTACAAATGAATTAAGATTAGACAAAATAAATTAGTTATCAAAGTTTTTCAAATAGAAAATAGTTTTTTTTTTGGCTTGAAATAAAGTACAATACTATTGCACTATTATTTCTGTTTTCTTTCTAAATTACTGTTTTCCGTGTTATTTTGAGTTAATTAAATAATGTATACAAGGCACAAAAATAACTTGTTTTTATACTTAAATTATGAGACAAAATAAATGAATTATGAAAATTTTTCAATAGATTTTTTATAGATTTTGTGAATATTTCTGTTCATTGTTATGAGATATTATAAATATAGAAATTAATTTATTTGTTGATTTAATATAAAATTTTCAATTACATCTCGCTTTTCAATTGTATCAGAAATATTGTAAATCATTCATCTTATAATAATCAAATATATGACATTCAAACTTTTTGTGTATATATTTGCAAAATTTGCATATTTTTTTGATGCAAAATAGAAATTTCTATTTCAAAATTATATTTGTATTACTTTCTATAATATTTCCACTTAAAGCAAGATTATTCACAAAAGTGTTGTTATGGTATTATTTTAATATAATTTAATAAACTCAAACTGCTTTAATTGAAGCTTATTAAGATAAAATACAACATGTTTACTCTATTAAAAGACGACAGCAAAATAATACTAAGGTCCTTTGTAACCACTTTGAAGTTCCAATTAGCTTAATTAGAGATTAATTTGCCTATAATTCTTAGATTAATAAACAACTATAGTTTCTTTAATTTACGATAAATTTGTACGTATTTGAACAAATGAAATTTGTTAAATAAGACATGAAAAGAAAATTCTTAATAAACATTTATTCTTGAAGAAATTGTTTAATTTTGTAAATAATGACCTTTTTGAAGTTTAAGTAAACTTAAAATGGTATATTTTAAGTAAAAGTTTTCATTTTCAACAAATTTAAACATTTTATTAACACTTATAGTTAAATAAATATATTAAATTAATTTAGAATATTTGTACAAATATATTTTTAATGCATAACTTCACAAATAATATATTGTTATTTCCATCTTCTATTTATTTCGGAAGCTCATATTTATATAACTTTCATCTTCCGTGCTATATTTGTTTTTAGTTAATATATGATATTTAGTCTATTTAGTCTATTTAGTCTATTTAGTCTTTAATGTTTTGCATAGTAGGAACTTTGAAAGCAACCCATTAATATTAATTAATTACGGAACCTAAACAAGTACCAGTTGCTTATCTTTAACCGCTATCTGTCGGATTACTCTCTTGATGTCTATGTTGGATAAAATGTCATTTGAGCTTCCACTGATTCGAAATTTATTAGGTTAACGTAGTTCAGGCACCAAAAACCATGAACATAGCAGGAATTTATATCTGCAATATATATACTGTTTTATAAGAAAAAAAGTACAGATTTTGGAAACAACAATAATTAAAAAAAAATTTGAATACTACAAATTATCAATTTTTTTAATATCTTTCATTTCGTTTCATATAATGAGGTAATTCTGTATAAAGTATTATTCTGTAAATTTTAAAGTAATTTAAATTCCTGTATGTATTTTACAGAAAAAGATACTATATATTAGAATTTATTACTCATAACTTACATAAATAAAGAAACATAAGTATATAATAAGTATAAAAACATATTTTTAACAAATTTTATTTATGTAATTTGTAATATTTCTGCAAGTTGACGTTAAAATTTACAAGATTTTTGAAGTGTTAAAGTTATAAAGTTTAAACTTAAATATGTTTTGTTTTCTTTTAAAACAAAAACTGTTTTTATTCTTCACTGAAATTTTCTGAATTGCAAGAGAATAAAATAAATCAATGCATTTTATTCATTATTTTATTTACTAATATAAATGTTATGTTATAGTATATTTTTATTTTCATTTACATAATCACTACTAACGAAAACAATTAAAAAAGTTTTTTTTGTGAATTTGTCCATATTAATTTTATAATATTTTTAGATATTAACTGTATGTCTTGAGAAACAAATAATACAATTACATATAACATTTAACAATAATTATTTTATTTAACTATGAATTACAGATTATTGAAAATAATCAATGAATTTACTGTTACGTAATAATTACATATTAATATTTCTTAAATTTATTGTATTTATTTTGTGACTAACAAGAGACTGAGATTGTATAATTTTCCAATAATGAGAAAACAAAAGTTTTATGTTGTTTCTTTTAAAAGTAAATCGGTTTTTAATTTTCACTGGGAATTATGATGAATGACCAATTCGCCGAGGAAAGAAGAAAAATAAAATAAAACAATGCATTTTCTATGTTGCTGACTGTGATTGGTGAAGGAGGACAAATTGCATCGCGTGCCGTGAAGTTTTCATTTTCGAACGTCCGACGGTGCAATAAATCTCCGGGATTTGCTTACGATCGTATACGCAAACAACCAAAAAAAACGTAAGGAAAACTTGGTAAAAGTAAGTAACTTACCAATAATATCTGCATTTGCAGCTAGGAGAAATGCCAGGAATGTAACCGCAATCGCGGAGTCGTAGCACGCGCGTCTTTTAGCCATCGAAGAACAACAACAAGAGCAGCCGGAGGATTAGTGTTTGGGTCCGCGCTTCCGCATGCCGACTGAATTCGTGGCGTCGCGACGCCGACTACCCCGAAAACGTGATTTCGTGCGGACGTCTGCGCAAACGGGACTTGTTGAAGGCTGATGGTGGCCTTAAGGCCTACCCCTCTTTAATGCCAAACAAACTTACATATTGAATACTGATTAAGACCACTTTGTATGCCCCCCGCTCGCTAATACTAATAACATCAACATAACAATTTTCCTCAATGAAATTCCATACCTTCTTCTACAAAACCCTCCGCTTCGTATATTTTTTTCTCGTTGTTGCTATCTTTCCATGCGAATATTTGCAAATGATACATGAAATCGCTTACGCAACAAAGCAGCAAGCACAAGGGCTGTATAAAACCAAAGTGAAACCTCTGCCCTTAATTATTTGCCATTCAAACTTCTTTATTAAATATTTACAGAAATATCATCGGATTACGGTCTTCGGGGCGCGTATCTAATGAAACTCTCCTCCTCTGGCAAGCCGAAAGCGAAAATTACATTCAGCACAATTCCCTCCACTTCGAGAAACCGCCTAAGTGCGAGAGGCGGGGAATCAGGGATGAGGGCAAAACCGTAAGGAATTATATTAAATCTGCAAAGTTTCTTAATTTTTCGCAGCAATGGTATTATAATATCTTTCTAGATTCCGTTTTATGTTGCATTTACGCTGCCATACGTATATCGTTAAGTTTCTGAAGAAACCCAACTTTCTTGCATTAAATATTCCTATTGCTACTTATCTTCTTTCCTTCTATTTTTATTTCACATAACTTACCAGAAATCATCAAATTTTTCATCGCAATTATTTCACTTTCATAAAATTAGCTTAATTTTGATGTTGATAAGGTTATTAATTTAAAATCAAATCAATGTTCACTTAACGTACCTTTAATAGTACGTACAATATTATGTACATCCAAATGAACCTACAATTTGACTTATGTATAATTAGTTATATATTGATATGATTTTCAATTAAACTAAATCAGTGTTCACTTAACGTACATTTTTTAATACGTGCAATATTACATAATTATTATATACTTATTTTTGGTAATAACTCGTTTTAAGAAAAATAAATAATATCATAGTAAGATTGTTTGCTTAGTTTATAAATTTGATGCTACTATTTTTTTCCTAACACCTGACTTTCTAGATATCATCAAATTCTTCAACGCACATATTTCCAGTTTCATAGTAATAGCTTTATATTGCTGGTGATAGGTTTTTCATTAAAAATCAGATCAGTGTTCATTTTAACGTACGTTTCATAATACGAATAATATTATTGAAAATTAAATTAACGTACAATTTGACGTATTTATAATGTTATAATGTTAGTTTAAATGTTGTGTATTGGACTTAATAATAATAATTTATTGGCCAAACATCAATACATAAGAAAAAAAGTACATTCTATACATAAATAAATTCTAAAATAATATAAAAAAAATATATTAATAGGCTGGCCAAAGGTATTGGACTTACTTTTGGTCAATAAATCATTTTAGGAAGAAATACATAACATCATAGTAAAATTGTTCAAAAAGTTTCATAATTTACTATATGTTTGGTTTGACATTAGTGTTCACTTAACGTACGTTTGATAATACGTACAATATTATGTACAGCCAATAAAAAAAAGATATTACGAACCTTTAACTACTCGCACACTGAAATTTCTATGTACTACTCGCGCGGTGTATTTTATACACCACATGTATTATTGCCAGACGGAGTGCCTAAATGATTGTATTACGAAAAAAAAATCATGATAATTAATGCTTTTCTATTAAATGAATAACTATTAATAATACATTAATATAATAATTGATATAATAATTTCTGAAACATAATTATTGTCGTTGTCCTCTATATAAGCATGAGCAGAGATATCAGCATCGTCTGTTATTACACCAACCCTGCAGAGCAACAATGAACGTGCACAAAAACAATTTCTTTGTGCACGGCATTTAGTCAACACTTTGGGCATAAGTTACGTTAAGTGTCATAGATGGAGGAAAAAAAATGTATATGTGGTATCATTTCTTAGAAAATTGGTATACTTTTTACACCGGCGAGAGTAGTTTAGGTAAAAGTACATAATATCATGTAAGATTGATATGTGAATTAATTAAAAAAATAAGTAATTAATTAAAAAAATGTTATTTTGTAAAATTATATTTTATTGATGGAAGCCGTACTATATATATACTTGGTATCGAGTACATATTGAAATTTAGTGTTAATTGAACTAATGATGGATTTATTAATAGCTTCAATGATTAATATATTATGAGAAAAAAAAATTGAAAATTTACTAGTCCAATTCTGAAACTAATAAATAATAATCTTGGTATTAAATTAGTATGAAACGAAATAATATTGTCAGTATATGCATTTTCATTAGTACCACTTTGAAAAGGATGCATTTAAATGAATGCGGGTGGCCATTAAGCTGATGTGCTTTTTGGTATATAGGGAAAGAGGAGGGTTTTCGAAGAAAACGCGAATGGAATTAGCCCCGAACTTAAAATATGTACGCCTCAGAAGTCTCTCATAAATAATATTGATTTATGTCGTTCCATGATCAAACGATTACATATCAAAATGTATGTTAAGTGTCTTCATTTTTACCTACACCCATCGCTTTCCACCTGAAATACGCTGCATGATTTATGCGATTTTTCGAGCGGATTCGATTTATCACGAAGCCACTTCTTTTTTTCTAATACATAAAGCTTTAACAGTTTACTACAGTAATAAAATAAATTAATCTAATTATTAAACAAAAGCGTAGCAATATCTCACATAGTACGGTTTTGATCAGTGCGGATTCATTGATTTTTTATTTTTATCCTGTATTATACACCTATCCCGCGATTTACACGGTAGATAAGATAAGTGAGAAAATCGTGTAAATCGAAATTGTATTTTTTTTCAATGTAAAACCGTGTAAATGTGTAAAAACGCATAATTTCTTTTCGTAATTTTGTTTCATTTTTTAAGGTACATAAATCAAATCAAAGTACAAAGGAACAAAAAATAATATCTAAAAGATTCATAAAAAAAATATTGCTATGGTTGATGATCATAGCCAGTTTATTTTCAACATTTACTTTAAGCCAAAACGTGTAAATAAAGTACCGTGTAAAATAAGGGTTAAATAGTATTTTTAGATTAAATAAATACTTGAAATTTTTTGAAATTGTTTAAAACTCTTGATTTTACTAAGATTTAAAAAAAATGTAAACTAACAATTTAACGACGAAGCGATCATGATTGCAAATAAAGTAATATTTTTGGGTATTTTGAGGACGAAGCACGTCACGCAATTAGCTTTAAGCTGATTATGAAACCGGCAACACGTAACTTATTTAAACGTTCCCGATTCACGTGAAAAGACACTCAACAGTCAGCGGTTAAGCTTGATGGACATTTTAAAAGCCTTTAAACCCAATTAAGGATATATTTTCCAATTCCCAGTGCTCGATCGCGAGGCTGAAGGGCCGCTGTTCTCCGAGAAAAGGTATAAAAACCGTATTGGAAATCCATACGATCAGGTGGAAATAAAAAGCGGAACAGGCTGTCCCATAAAAAATATTCTTTAAGAAATTACCCAATATCCAGAAGACTTCCATAAATCAACTTGCTACAATTTATATCATTGATGCAATGTTGTTTTACTTCCTTATTTTTATCAAACTTTCAACTGTTTTTGACACAAACGTACACAGTTTTACTTCGAAAGTTTATTTATTAAAATTAAATTAATCTTAATCTCATTATTTAATTCCGGAAATAGTGCTTTGCCAATATATTTGACAGTTCGAAACCGCAAGGATCACAATACTATACCTCGCATAGCGCTCCTTGTTAATGTCAAAACAAACTCAATTTTTATTGAGCAAATATAAAATAAATTCTAAAAGAAATTGTATACAAATTTTTTTTGTACGATTTTTTCCTCTTTATTATCTCACTTTTTGTTATTATACCAATTTACTTATTCTTCACTATTATTATATAAATGTAATATTATCTCGTAAGTACTTCGGATGGATCAGTGTGACCCACCTGATATTTGTTTTCAATTGCATTCTATTGTAATTTTATTATGGGATTGACCTTTGTAGTTTTTAGTAGGATCAAAGCAGTCGTATTTATTATCAAAAAAAGCCGCATTCGACTCTAGGAACTACATTTTCCCACACCTGATATAGAATAATACTTTTTAGAACGACAATGTTTTAAAGAAACAATTTTTTTAGCCAATAAATAATAACATACTATAATAATTGGTTTATATGTTTTTGTTATTTTATTGGTTTAATTATCTCAGTAACAAATGTTTAGACAAAAATATTATAAACATTATTATTTTCTGTATGTTTGTGAAACATATGAAAGAAGTGTTGATGAGCAAACAAATGGTCAAAAATAAAAAACGATGTTTCGTTGACAAAAGGGATAAATCACTTTTCCCTGAAAATGCTTTGGCCATAAATTTGGTGAAGGTGCGAGTGTTAAAGTGAAATATGTTCGATAACAGTTTTTAAAACAAATGGGATAAATGGGATGTTTCATTATTTGGTCCGCTGTTAATGGTGAATATTCAGAGGCGCGTTGATTTTATTTCCGTTCTTTTCGTTTGTTTTTCGGTCCAAATTTATTTTCGTCATCACCAGCAACTGCGAAAATGAGAGAACGACAGAATATAAAAGAGAGACAGAGAGAATATATATATAGAAATAAAAAAAACACTGATTGTAATATCCGAGTTTTCGGGCGCGAATCCTGACGAGGGATATTATAATATTGTTTATGCCGGCTGGCGCACTTCCAACAAAGGCGATCGGTCACCCCCTTGACAGCTTTAAAAGCTATTCACAAACGAGAATGCGAGCAAAAAGTCGCGTCGGGGGTGTTAAAAAAACAAATAAAAAGCGAAGAGGAATTAACGAACAAACCGCGATCGCTGTGTGTAAATCCTTCGAAGCGAATTTTCATAAAAAATTATGCACACTTTTTTCTTTTAATTATCAACACCGACTAACCAAAAAATAATACACGCTTAATTTTCGCTTTTTACTCTTTTTTTTTTATCGCTTACATTTTTAAATAACATAATGCGTCCATCGTCTACTCAATCTTTAACAGTTTTTTTTTAGACATCATGTGTTCTGATAAATTTGATCCATATTAGACAAAAATGTGACTTAATTAAATATTTTATTACAATAATTAATATTTGTGACATTAAAAAATACAGTCAAAAAATCTATTGGAACAAGAGTTGGCAAACATTTTTGAGCGAAGAATCATCTGTCTTTTAAACAAAGCCTAAGGACCCATGCGTAACCAGAGCTACGCGAGTTGTCATAACAATTTTTTAAATATTTATATTTTACAAAATATATTTACTAAAATCACGGACTGTCTGAAACCAGACTTATTGAGGACATTAAACCCGCATAAAAATAACCACACATAAAGTCATGTCTCTTTTTTGTATAAAGAATTTCTTCTTAGATAATGTATGTATAAACAGAGTGTAAAGCAGATGTATATATTTTTTTTTCATTTTAGAATCATTTAGTTATAAGTGTTTATTTTAATTTACTTGAAGTTATTCAAAGGCAATAAGCTTATAACTATTGAAAACCAACATTGGAATAGATAAAATCAATCTTATTATTTCAATGTTATTCCTTTGAAATCCAAATATAAAAGATACATTCAATGTCACGGATTTCATAACTTTGGTAAAAATTTGTAGTTATTTAATATATTATCAAAGAGTAATAATATTTTTCAATACTTTTCATTACTAAATTATAACATAGTATTGAATACATCCATTTAATTACAATTAATAAAATATTTGTTATCAATGTATACAACCAGAAGAAAATTATATATTTTTTTATTAATAAATTTAATACATTTAATATATGTTTATAATAGAAAAATTGCTTATAAGTATAAATATGTATTTCTTTATTTGAATGTTTGTGGAAGTGATTTTTTAAGATTTTGATTGCTCATTATTAAAAAAATATTACTAATAGTAATAATATTTAACCAGTAATTTTATTTTTATTTTTTTTATGTTGATCAAACTTAGGAAATGAAATTATAATATAATTTATATAGACACAACTAATAAAATGCGATTATTATCGAGTGGTTTTTGCAGACATCTAAATGAAATAGCTTCTTTTTTACTTGAGACTTTGTTGGACGAAATTAAAGTTAGGAAGGGTGAGTAGTAGAGAAAAAGAGGTTCCTAATAGGATTTGACTGCGAAGATCACAAAGGGAGCAAAGTTATTATAAAAATTAAAATGCTGCCCAGATAGATTCCATGGAAACGCTATGGAAATGCCGAGCGCCAACAGTTCTTTAAGTTACGTTAATTAAGATAATATTGAGCTAATCGAAATGGATTAGGGATGAAATTATGTGCGTATCCGAGGCCACGCGACGGGAGGGCAAAGGGTAGCTCGTAATAACTGTAATAAGTTGTTGTTCCTCCGTTTTAATTTCCATGCTGATTAGTGTCGAAATGGATGTCGGGATATAATGTAATTAAAAATGCGATGTTAATTATGTGCCTGGAATTGAAAAGCCAAACAATGGAAGGATGGGGGTGGATGGACGGTATAGGAGGGTGAGAGAGATGGAACGGAGAAGACCGAAGTTAAGGAGGGCGGTTGGGGTCCTGGCAATAATGCTAATGTTGTATATAATACCGATGGGACACGGTATGCTCATGTGTAGGATGGTAGTGAAGGGTGGTGGAGGATCGTGTGTATATTCGAAGGGATGGTTCTAATCCGCTCAACGCGCCCGCAATATTAGCCGCGTGCAAAATTAAACAGAGGGTTTGCGGTATTCAATCAGTTGATACTTCCGCTCCAAATTCCCCCGATAGCCCTGACGATCTTTCGCTGCATATGTAACGCATTATTGATACACTATCGCGCATTAATTGAGCCATTCATCAGCGCCGAAGCCCTCCGCTATTGACCTTCGACCAATTACCAACTCGATCACTTCGCGCTTTGTCCGACGGCCAATTTATTAATTTTTAATTACTCGTTTCCGTCAGTATTTATTCCATCAGTATATCCATTTAAATAGCTTTGTCATTTTGTGCTTACCATGCATCACAGGATACATAAAAATCAAGTAAATTGAATTTGTCCATTCCACTTCAACGTTTTGTCATGACACTTTTTTTTATACAAAAAAAAGTGTCATGACAAAACGTTTTATACAAAAAAAAAGTGTCATGACAAAACGTTGAAGTCGAATGGACAAATTTAAATAAAGTTTTATTCATATAATTATAACGGGAACAAACAAACATTTCTTCATAAAATAGATCTAAATATATGGGACATATTTTAATTAGTATCTGCCTTTTCAATAACTGTGAGATCACCACCATTCATATTTAAATAATCTTTTTTAGTTTCGAAATTATAAAGCACAATTTTGAAAGTGGGATACATTTTTGGATTGGTGACTAACCCAGGGGTTCCTAAACTATGCACCTGGGGCGCCGCGAAAAGCGAAAATTCTGATATATTAACATAAAATTCCCCCTGACATAGCCGATGTTTTGAATTGTTGCGCCGCAGAAAATTTCTGAAAACGCCTGGACTAACCTATTGCAGATATATTTTGATTCAAACCATGCTTTTTGAAATCATGGATAGACATGCAAACTCACAGTATTCGTATATTTTAACTCGATAATTTACATCAAATATAAGGTATAGAGAACAAAATTGATGATTTTATTTTTTTCTTGTCTCATAGTAAAAAATAATTTAAAGACCAGACATTAAAGAGATACATTTTTGGTATGTTTGATAAAGGATTGATATTATTTTATTTGATTGATTATATATTTATATTATTAAGTCAGAAAACTTGACTTAGTTAATTGTTATTGAACCAGACAACAGCAGTGACGAGTTGATGTTTATCATCTATTAATTTATAATTTTTAAAACGCTTCTTCTCAAAATTATGCATTTAGAAGAGTTTTGAATGTAATATTTTCTACAACAATATTTTGATCCGTAAAGTTTAAAATTACATTATCATTCCACAAAAATTAAGTTGTATTCTCAAACATCCACCACTTTCTAAACCATTTACGAATTTTCTTGTGTGTAGAGATTAGCCCAAAATGAGATTGTCTTTAGATTGGAATGTTATACTTTTGAAAGGCTTTTATAAAATCTTGAGTCTGATTTGGATGAGAAAATATTCATCAATTTTTCCATCTTCGAAGACTAACCAATTTTTTTCTCAAGTGTTATATCTTTCAACTTCATTCTTCATTTGATTTATTTGAATATTTGAACATTAAGGTCTATCAATGTCTGAATTCTTTCATCTATATCACTTAAATCCATTTCAATTTGTTCTCCTTTATTCTGATGTAATTTGCAATGTCAGTTTACGAACATCCATACGTAAAGAGTTTCATGTTTAATGATTATAGTTATGTCGTCATCCTTTCACTACCACATCTGCATTTAAGGAACAAGTTGGTTTTCAGGCAAAAATATGTCTTTTTGTACATCAGTTATATTCAAAACTACTGACAAATCATTGTAACTTAGAAATGAAGTATTTCAAAGTAAAATATCTATATCGTGCATTTTGTTAAAATAAATTATATGTTTAATCAGCATATTGATGTCAAGAGTTTTGCATAAATTATCATTAACACTTTTATTAAAACTAACAGTAACTTTATGATTATCCAAAAAAAAAACTAGTTTCATTATATATAGGATTGTCGGGATTTAAATAGAGTGTGAAAAAGACTTTGTTATAAAGAATGTGACTATGTATTTAGTTGTTTCCAAAAATTTAACCTGACTTAACTTAATCTTACCTCTTTCAAATTAAACTTACTTGATATAGCCTAACCTAATACTACTTAACATAACCTAGCCTACTTCTATTAAAACTAATATACATTAATGAACGTATTTTAATAAAAATCAAAAGCACCAATTAATCTTTCCTATTTTCAGACAAATAAATAATAATTTCCCAAAATAGAAACTGGCGTTATTTCAAACTGAAGCAGTTATAAACTTAACCCGGACTCATTTAAACCAATTTCATGTGCATTAATTTTTTAAACGACAAAAAAATGCACATTTTTTGCTCACTGTATTTTTTATTTAAATTTTCATACAAATTTGCCTTTTAATCATATTTTTGTTGCATACCTTGCTGTTCGATTGAATAGCAGAACGCATGGAACCGGTAAATCACGCGAAACAATTTAATGATTATTGTGCTTCGATATTTGAAAAATTATGAAACTGTAGTGGAATTAATTTATTGCTTCAATTTGCGTGGAATATGCAGTAAATCATCGTTTGTGATTTAGAGCGGCACCAGACAATACGGGAACCCCCGCTCGTTGCATGTGTGTGTGTGTATCTGCGAATATGTGTGCGAGTGTGTGTGTGGAGAGTGTGCATGTGGGTTTGTATGTTGGATGGAGTTTGGACATAATTTCCTGTGGCCTAGGCTATATATCCTGCGAGTCCTGCGTGTCTCCATACAGGAAGTGGATGCGAGAGGCTCCAGTAAACAAATTTAATAAAACAAATACGACGCCTTTGCTTTCCACTATATATATATTTTCCGCATTCAGAATTCACAATGTACGGTCTATGCATTACATCATTTTCTTTTAATTGAAAATTTAGTGAAAAATGTTTTCTACCTAAAAGCATTTCTTTGTATTCAAGTTCCACAATGTGTGGCATATAGAATATAATTTAATTTTAAAAAGATATAGAAAACTTAAAAAAAAAATCCATTATTTTTTGTCAAAATATTAAGTATTAAACAAATACTAATGAAGAACAAATTTTATCTAAACATAGTCATTTTTTTTGTTTTACAGAAAATATGCCTGTAGTATTTTCTTCTTTTCATTGGCATGATAGTTATTTAAAAGCTATGCTTCTATTAGCAACATTTTAGTAGAACATAAATTATTATTAAAAAATATATTTTCCTTCTCTTTACTAATATTTTGTTGAATTTGAAAGTATGGTAAATATAATAAAACCTTAAATAATCTGGTTTATTTTACAATTATTTATATCACTTTTAACCCTTCAGTACTCACGCCATTTATTACGTCGGACGTCGCTTGGGATACATTTGTATCCCATATTAATTACCTACTTATAGTACTTATTTGTATGTAATAAGAAGCAGATTTTGTAATGATTTTACTTACTTTATAAATGTATTAAACAATGCAAAAATAAAACAATGCATAATAATATATTCAAGTGTCTGTGGTTGCAGAACTGGTTGCACTGAGATTTTTGCAGAACCACTTGTTATATACTGTACGAAAATGTCTAATAGAGGAAAATAGTTTCCATTTTTAGATATTTAATTATCCCTACATATTATATAATATCCGATATGTGATAGAAACATCTGCGTGTTAGATATTTGGCCATGAATTCATGCGGATCCAGTTATATGTTAAAGTTTTGGTGGATCTTCCAGAGATGACATCAAAGGGTTAGTAACACGAAATTACCGCTTAGATACGTATTATGCGACTAATATTAATTTATCACTGCCTAAGTTTAATTAGCGCTTTAGTTGAAGCACGAAGAGACAAAAAACGAGAAGAAGAAAAAATATTGGAATATGTTTGCGCTCGCGCTACGTAATCGGCGCCGCGCCGTCTCGGCCTGAAACGGTAATTATACAATTATTACTCGTTTCAGGGAAATTCCGCGCGCAAGGAACTGCTTCAAACAAACAAACCCATCATCAGAATCGACGATCTAATTAGATTTTCATTGGAATATCATTGGTTTTCCCGACGTGATTTCAAACAGTCAGCGTTGGTTTCTTTAGCAAAACTTCTACAGATTCCAATAACTTTCTTATGATTTCGTCAGTGATTAACTTAATTCATATATCCGTTATCCGTAAACGTTGCGTCATTTGGTAGTAATGATTTGCTATTCAACTGGAATCAAATATCAGTTTAATGTCAACTAATAATTTTAATTAAAAGTTCTACATATTATATATTATTAAAAAATAATCGAAAAAAATACTAAGCAATAAATAAACTATTTTAAATTATTTTTCTTAATAACTGTATCTACCTTTTAACATGTTTGAAACTTTGGTACAAAGTAAATTACAAACAAACTAGTATTTTTTTTTCTTTTATATACTTTCTGGCCAATAAATTATGATAATTATATGTTATTTATTTATGAGATTATAATAATATTTTCCTACATCTAACTTGGATGTAGATTCTAATTTGTTATATGTAACCAAGTTTTCTAAGACTTTATATATGTAAATAAAATATGTAGATATTTGCAATACTATATTTTATTACAAAAACATAAATTATATATTGAGCTAAAATATTTCTGGAACTAAGAATGTTACTTTTAGTTTAAAGTTCTAAATTTGTAAATAATTACACTAATATTTACAAATGAATCTGCAATTTGTTACATATATATATCTTATAAATTGGTATAGATAAAGGATAAAATTTAGTACAATAAGAAGTGATTTATCCCGAAATTTGCAGTATATTCATAAGGAGTGATACATTTTTTTTTGGAAAATGTACCATCTGTTTTATTGCATTTGTTTCTTTTGTCGTTTTTTATTAAATAAATCTAATGTCTACATTGAAAAGTATTTGAATGTAAGTATTTTGTTTATTTTAATCTATTTTTTCATATTTATGCAGTCAATAATACGGAATTTAACATATATATTTTGAAATTTTTAAAATTCCCCCGACTTACGAACAATTCAACTTACGAACAACGCTTTTTAACGAAACTTGTTTGTAAGTCGAGGGATACCTGTATTTATTGACTGTGGACATCAAGTATAAAAAGTTCTCCAAATCTTGCACAATTTACAAGATATTTGTTAATTAATTGGTATGCGTTGTATAATAAGTATATTGTCATTAAAGTAAGTAATGTTTAAAAAAATGTAAAGAATTTTAACACTCTAATGAAATATTTTGAATAACATTTTAATTATATTCCACGTATATTAAATAATTATTTTAAAAATCCTTAGTTTCTCTATAAATTCATAATATAAAAAGTTTATTATTTCCATTTATATTTTCCGTTTTTGTGGCTTATAGTCTTTTACTTAAAAAAATGCTTGCAGTTTGGTTTTAAAGTGATCTAGTTCTTATCTTGTTTGTTCTTTTAGTTCATTTAGTAGGTTGTATAGTTTCACCTCCTTCGTCATAATGCAATTTAGTAAGTATCTAAGTTAGAATTCTAAGTAAGTAAAATATATTATTTGCTGTACTGAAGTCAATATTGCAATGGTCAATGGTCAATATTGAAAGATGGATAAAGATTTATAAAACGTAATTAGTAAGATATTGGTTGAAATCTCCGTCAATGCTGCGTGACACATCGGGCAGAGATCAGGCTTTACCTTCGGTTTTATTGGGGTCTTTCCAAATTCGTATTTCGTGTTTGGGTCTTAATTGGACACAGGATTTGGCCTTTCGGATCCCCGGGAAAGCCTCCAGTTGAACCAAAACAAAAAAAAAATACGAAAAGACCAGAGAGAAACACTCTTGCCAAACATGCAGAGAGAAGAAAAGGTGAAGGGAGACGAATAAAAGTAACCGCCGCAAATTTAAAGCGTCGCAATTAGTTAGTTTCTCTAATTAAGTAGAGAACAGTTAACGTAATATACTTGCTGATAAATGGAGCGTAGTGGGCTTTGCAGTAGCGTTTCTATTGTTAATATTAATAAAAAAAAGGCTATCGGATCTAGGCTAGAAAGGAATACAAAGTGCACTCAAACATCACGCTAAAGAGAAATAATGATAACGTAATTGATTAGGCCGATTCCGTTGGGCCTTGTGCAAAGGGGAAAAGCTTTCAAGATTTATGCATAACATAAGGTTGGAATAAAAAGGGTGGAAAAGAAAAGAAGGGTAGAAAAGAAACGCGAGTGGGATTTTTGTTAATTACGACCAAAAACTTTATGATTACTCCTCCAAAGAAATCTCCGCCAGGTAAATTCTCGTCGACAGATGTTGCGCACGAAAATTCGCCCTTAATGAATTCGAGCCCTTAAAGCTACATCCATTTAATATGTAATTGAATAAGTTGATTAATTAAAATTATTTAGTATCGTTCTTCCTCAGCCTATGGCACGTCCTGCAATAAATTTATTTACTTTTTATTCGTCCACGATGGAGGACAATACATATAGATATATATATATATCCTGATTCAATCGTCGATTTTATTATCCTGCGCGTCCTCCACATAAAATTAGGATGGGCACCATAAAATGTGCCAGCAGCAAAAATGTTTCCACATCCATACATACAAGGGTGGAAGGAGAAAGATGCAATAAAATTCCGGATATCCTCCCAATATGCACGTGACTCACTCCATCTCTGTTACCCTCGCACGATTTTTCCAGTTCGTATGGTCAATGTCGCGATATTCAATTGGAATATTTGCGTTCGTTTTTTTTTGTGAAAATGCGTTTTCCACCTGGCATTTCCTTGCGGAACGGCAAGGATAATCCATCCTTGTGTGTTTTTTTTTCTTCGAGGCCGGCAGCGAACGCCAACTTTCTGGAAGTAATTGCAATAACTTAATGTCAGTTTATGTCTTCGTATTTTATAAGAGTTTCGCAACAGTTTTTCGCCGAGTTATGACAAACAGATTCCCGGTCTGGCGTAATCACTTTTTACCTAACTTGAAATTTAATATTCGGAACGCCGCTAAAATGTGTCCCGTCTATATTCTCTTTTTCTCTTCCTGTCGCATTTATTTTCGCTCCTCGTTCTTCCACTTTAATTAATGACAGTCTTAGTGTAAATTGTCATGAAAATACAGATTTCGTCTTCAAATGACATTTAAAGAAATACAAACTTAAAGTAAGCTAACCTAATATAACCTTTGAAATGAATGTGTTTTATTTTGATATACATTAAAACGCCGATTATTCAGGAACGTTAAAGTACGGATAATTGAAAGACAGAGTTAATACAAACATTGCTTTTATATGCTTTAGCAATTTAATAAGTAAACAATAAGACGGCCGATCCGAATAATCGGCGTTTTACTATATTTATAAAAAAATATTAAAACATAGGTGGTTCAAATTGTAGGAATGTTACTTGCATTGGACCACATATAAAATATACTAGAACTAATGATATTTTTAGTCATAGTGTTATAAAGTTTAATTTTTGGACAAGCCTATATTAAAACGTTACTTAATAGAAAAATACTATGCTCTATACGAATTTAATATATTTCTATAAAAATATATGTAGTATAATAAATAACGATTATTACGTTATTATACGTTGTTAAGACAATTGAACGTTGTTTTTATAATGAAAATAATATCTTAATTTTGTATTGTCCAATACAAAAAGTGAATAGAAATTATTTGTGAATTTTTAAATTTATTCCCCGAGAATTACAGAAATTCATGTTCATATTTTTTTTAATTTTATACTAGAAATAATGAATTAGAACTATTCGTGATTTATAGATATTTCAATTTTTAACCATTCTTATGTAAAAACTTAACATGACAATCATTTGAATGAAATAATATACTTTGTCTGTCTCTTATTTTATTAAAAAAAAAAGTAAAATTAAAATTGTTGTTTACATAAAATTATTATAACAAATATATTACTGAGTAAGTTAAAAATCTTATTTTTTAAATTTTATTAATTGGTGATTTATAGTATGGAAAATGTAGGATATTGTATACAAATTTAATATATATACACTACTTAGTAGTTTACCCTAATTATTTACAATCATAGCAAAATGATTTGTTGTATTTTTATAGTATAGGTTTCTTCAGTAATATCAAGAAAATGTAGGAAATAATACTGCAAATACTAATACTTTTTATAATAACTTTAATGTCTAATTCTAAAAATAAATAATTGTAGAATACTGTTAAAAAGGATTAATATATTCATAAATATAATTTTAGTATACATTTGTAACAGTAAGAATCCAATATAATTTTGTTTTGTCAATTTATTTATAATTTTTACGTGCATCATTTGAGCCAAACCACAATTTTAATTTACCGATATTTTAATATAATACTTCACAAACAACCTTCAAAACTATTCAAATTATATATATGGGAATACAATTTATTTTTGATAAAATAAATTATGGACTAAATTACTGAATGTATATTCAAGTACGCAATATTTTTTATTTTTAAAATGTATTATTATTTGCAAATTTTGATTTTTCACAATTTGTATAGTTTGGAAGTATTTCCACCAGTATTATTTTAAATGTTGCAAAATAATATTATTTTAATATAAAACTAAGAACGTAATATAATTTAAAATTTTCTAGCTGTAATGTTTTTAAACAGAAAGACTAAAATAACTATTATGTGCGAGTAAAACTTATAAATTGAAATTGTAGATTCTTAGAAATAAGTGGATCTTGAATAAATTATCAGTGAATACACCGATTATAAAGTTATTTTTAAAACAAGCCTGTTTTCTTTTGCTAAACGCAACGAAACTATACCCTGTGTACTTATAATTAAATCACCAATTATGCAATCCAAGCGTTGCATAATAAGAGACTCATGCATAATCCGCATTGATTCGAATCCCGTCATTAAAAGTATCACAACAACATAATACAGTACGGACAGACCATACTGGAGTTGGTTACTTGTAATTGATTTAGTAAGACACTGCAAGACACAACGATCATTTGCAAATCGATCGAAGGTGGCAGCGTCGGTGGCGGCGATGGTGGAGGCCCTTCTCTGTTGCATTTTTACGGCCGCCTAGGGGATTCCCCCGTTTCCCCGCCGCCCGTTCTCTCGCGACGATGATGATGATGATAATAATATCGCGGGGCCGTATTATTACACATATACATACGTACACACCGCATAACTGACATTTTGAAATATTTAGCTCGTAATAACCGTTCCAGGCAGACGTGGTTATTGACATTACTAATGTCACGTTTATGGGATTTACGGTGCAAGGGGACTTCTTCATACCGTTTTCCCTACATTCCTTATTCAGTGTTTAACATTTGTATCTTTTTATGTATACATCTATTTGTATATGCATTCGTTCCACGAGATTCACTTAGCACGCTACTTGACAGCAATCATGATATTTACGGTGTATTAAATTTGAGGTTTCCAGATTGAAAATTCAAGAAAAATGCACAATCTTACTTAATATCTTTAACTTTTCATCAACAACATCATTTACAAGCTGCATTCTATACACGAAGAACTCCATCACTCCATCAGTTTCGACATTTTTTGATTCCCGGGACACGAGACAACTATTCGAAGATGACTCGAGAATTTTAATTGAAAAAATATACTTTTTAAATATGTGAATACATTTATCGATTCGTCTATTAATTTTGCTGTAAAATATCCTCATATTCAGAACTTATTGGTTTTATGAATTATATAGAATATCTGAATTGCTGGTTCTCTTTACAAAACCTTCAAAAATATTAATTTATTTTTCTCTTAAAAAAACCGGATCAAAAATTGAATATTTTGCATTTTCATTTGCATTAATTTAAACTGCCTTATTTAATGTTATCAGGTTAATGATGAAAATGTATCGAGACTGTATATTTTTCCAAAATTTCCCGGGAATTCCCGGTATCATTTGATCCGCAGACCGGTACCGGGGTTGGGGACGTATGGAATACAACAACCAAGTAGATTGTATCTGTGCACCGAAATAAAGACCTTTAAATTTAATATTTTTATCTCAGTATTATAAATTTAATATATTTTGTTAATTAAGTATCGATTATTTATAATTTGTATGTTGAATTTATTTTGATTAATTAAAATTTAATTATAATAAATAAACTTTATAATATATAATATTTATTGTAACAACCATAATTATATAAATAATAAAAACATATTAAAATATACATGAATCCTTGAAATAAGCTAATTAAATTTTCAATTATATAATATAAAATTTACTATAATAATATCAGAGAATACAAAAAAACATATTTGTATAATAATAACAACAAATAACCATTCATTCCGCTTTTACATTTTTTATAAAATTAATTAGTTCTTTAATTTTAATAGAATATAACATTTTACTGTTTCTTAATTAATGTTTTGAGTACAAAGTTTTCATCCAACCTAATTTAGATAAAAGCAGGTTAAGGTTAGTTTCGGCTAAATTAGGTTCAATTTTCTTATATTAGTTCACATTAAAACTCTTAATAACTAAGGCTAAAATTAGTTGAGAGTATTATTAGGTATGATTTAATTTTGCTAAGCAAAATCAATATTAAATTGTGTTAAGTTATTTTAAATTGAATTATGTTTTCATAGATTAGTGGAACTTCAATTAGATTAAATGAAGTTATATTAAATTAATTTAAGTCACTCCGACTCAGTTTACAATACTAATTGAAATTAATACAAGTTTCACTTTATTTATTTCGCTAGTTTTGCTTCATTTGTTGTTCTTTTTGAAAAATTAAAATTAATAACAAAAATTACAAACAGAACAATTAAATAAAAAGAACATGAATGATATATTTTTAAAGATTATGATTTTTTTAAAATTTATTTAATAAACTTTTGAGATCTTTTACAACATTGAAAATAGATTCCACATTTGAATTGATTTATTATTGTTACAAACATTCAAAAATATATTGTTATTCATAGTAAAATTTCGGGATTTCGTTCTACGATTTATGATATTAAAAGGATAATACAAGTCTATCCAAAATTATATTCAGGAAGTGGAATATATTTTGATTACTTTAGATTAGTTAAGTTATAGTATATTATAGATATATTAAGTTATTTTGTGGCAATAATTAATCTGTTGGAGGATTTGGGGATAACTGGTTTTGCTGCGAGTAGTATTAAGATTTATTACTCTACCGAATCGCCGTTCAACAAGATTGATATGCCATAGGATAACTAAGGTTATGTTCACTTGGTTAATATCATATAACATTATTTTACTATAGTTTATATACGTTCATACAAAGTAGTTTTTTACAATTTCGATACAACTTTTAACTAATTATTTTTTAATATTATTATAATAATGATTAATTGCTTAAATTTACACACCGAATAAATTTGGAATATGTTTACTATAGTAGTCACAGAGACTAACCGACATGCCAATAATAAATTAGTGAAATTACTCTTTGCAATAATCTATATTCATAAGATAGTTTGAAATTCAGCAATAAAAAAAGTTGGAAAAATATGGGCAATCTTTTACAAAACAGTTGTTACGTTAAACGGTTAATGATGGAACTTACTCAACATATATAAATAAAAAATATATTATGCAATTATTATAGAAATATATAAATAATATTAAAAACAGTTTGTTATTTATTTACCTTTTATACACGGCAGATAAAAATGGAGAATAGCAGTATAGAAAATAAAATCCGTGCGTATCACAATCACATTAAAGAAAGACATCTTTCCAACTGCAACACTTAATGGACAAGATTAGCCCAAATTAACAAAAGTCAAATATTTCGTATGCATCTCGATAGAAGACTCTCCGGGAAAGACCAGGCTAAGAGCGAGCAATTGGAAATATACTCAAATTATCCAAAGTTTCCAATCAAAATGCTTAAGAAATATCAATTTTCAGTCTTCATCGTTGACGAAAGTAACGTCCCTCATTTGGTTCGACATAGACGAAAACGTTATTAATCCGTTAGCACACGGTCCGGAGAGTATGGAAGATGCAGTAAAACATCCCATTCGAGATGATTCAGAGCCTCCTTGACGATGTTTGCTATTTTGGGCGCGAAATGTTGTGAAGAATTGCTTCGTTCACGCGATGAATTTAGGCAAGATAATGTTCCTTGTCGAAAAATATGTATTTTCCAATAGATTACAAATTCACAGTCTCAGAAGATGCAGATCATTTTCTTCTTGGGATGTAAATCTTAATTGTCATTCTTCAACTAGAAAAATCAATTTTGAGCGGTCATTTGAGTATTGAGTAAATACAAGTCACAAATGTCGTGAGCTGATTAAAATTAATCAATTCGAAAATTGAAGTAGGAAGGTTTCTAGAAAGAAAAGGAAGAAAAAGACATGCGGATACATATATATACTTTACCAAACAAAACACAAAATTGCAAGAAAAAAAAATAAAATTATATACAAAATTGAATATTTCACTGACAAATAGATATACTATTGTTTGTATGACTAAAAATCTTAAGAAAGTAATGTTTCCGTGGACAAAATCTGATCTAACAAAGGCAAGTAATTTAATTCTATAAAAAGCACCATGATTGGTTAGCTAAGTTTATTTAAGGTTAAATGTCCAATTGAAATATTTTCGAGGTTGCCGGGTCATTATTACATTTCCATTGTTATATCGCTTATTTTGTTTCGTTCTGTTATTATTATTTTTTTTTTCACTTGGTTTCTCCTACCTGTGTAATTTGAACCCTCTAATGAGGTTGATGGTATCGATAGCGCAGCAATAAAGTCCCTTATTTTATCAAGAGCCGCGTGCGCGCCTCGCGTATGTATTTATATATTTTTGTTATCGAAAATTGATGCCCAGAAAAAAGAAGGGGCGAGGGGTCCCTCCGGCTATTATGCATTTCTTGAATGTATATTCAAAGAAAATAATACCGTCAGGGAGTGAGGAAATAGAGCGAACGGGGCAAAAGAAAAGAGAGGAGAAGAAGCAAAAAAATATATATGAGAGAGAATATGGAAGGAGAGAGAGAGAGAAAAAAAAAGAAAGGAAAGGGGATTTTGGTTGAGGGAGAGTTTCGGGGAAGAAAGTAAAGTTGGCGAGATATTGATGTCGATATTGCGGGGATCGTTACGGGGCTTAAATATTCAGGTATTATACGTTCGTGATTTTAGGTTACACGCCATTCGTCTTAATGATACCTCCGTCGGAGCCGGCGGCGACATTAATGTTGCCTAAACATGTACATCGAGGGTCCCCCAAAGGCTTTCCGCCCTTCTCTTCTATACTCCTCTCTTCGGCAATTTCCAAACAAATACCAAATTTAAATTTACCCCTGCACCCCAACCGAAGCACTTCCAATAAACCATGGATAAATTTGAATGGGTTTTCGAAATTCGCTCCTTAACTTTCGAGAAGGAAGGAACGAACGATATCAATGGACGCCTATAAGGGATTGAGCTTACATTAATTTATATTTGATGCAGGTATGCATATAAGATGAACTCCGTTTGTCGTCTCTCTGTGTATCTCCGATGTGCAACTAGGGGGCAGAGATCTAATGCCTACTGGGATTTATTATGGATCACAGGAGACAAGTCAACCCGGAGCACCATAGCGTGTCATGTTTGGGTTTAGTTAATTTAGATGTGATCGATCAAAGTGCAAACTTTCCAATACATCGAGGAATTGCAAGGCTACAAGACCCCTACTTAGAATTATTTATTATTCCGGTACAATATTCATACACTAGTGTTCATCAAACTTTGTCGACTTTGTCATATATTAAGTTTATATATATTTTGTTAATCTCATATCCATACCAAAATAAAGTAAATTAATAAAAAAAACACTTGAAAATATATTATTTGTAATTTATTCAGAAAATGAATATAAAAATATAAATTAAATAAAATTAATATATTAAATTTGGGAAAATTATAAAACCGGTTTAAACCGGTTTTGTGAACAAGTTGAAATTATAAAACCGGTTTTATAAAAGTCGATTTTTGTATAAACCCTAATGTTTTATTATAATACTGAAATAGTTATTTAGTCTCGAAAATAGTTTAGTGATACGAATCAAATGCTTTTATTATTTTTTTTACAACTGGGTAATAATAATTAATAAATAATTTTTACATGTTTCTTTATCAGCATATTGTAATAATAATGATAATATTTATTGAAGCAGTAAAATTACATAATAAAAAAAACTCAAAACAATAATATAAATATCAATAATCAAAAAAATCAACTGTTTCAAAGGGCTATTTACCATAAGTCTTTCTGCCTTAACAATTTGCATTAGTCCTAATTTGGGATAAAGTCAAATTACTTAATTAATGTTATATTTATTCTGATTATTTCTTTCATTTTAATAACCTATCATCTCCTTGAAGAGATTTGTTAACATATTTTAAAATCAAAAATAAATTTATCAAATGATCACATATTATATTAAACTCAAAATAATTCTTGAAAATTTATTCATTATTTTTATTATTTGTCTTTACTATATAATAAGTATATATATTGATAATAATTGTATCTAATAAATTGTTGTTTTATAATAATTTAAAAAAATATTAATTATTTCAAATAATTGTTTTATTCTTTTTCTTAGAAAATTCTTTCGAATTTTGACTTTGACTTCACACTTAAAAGAAGTTCAAACAAGGTTTGAAGACCATTGATATTGACGACCATCCCAAGAGTGGCAACAAAACTCCGCCTGGTTTCAAAGAGATATTTTTTTCCTTGAAAAATCTGCGTTCTCGTCGATATTACCTAATCCCATCCGGACTACTTAAAGCCAATGAATTATTGATTCGATGGCCGTGACGTGACCGATCAACGAAACATAATAATAATAATGCAACACGAACTACCCTCAAGAAGAAAATAAAAGAAATGGGAATGAAATAAACAAAGGAAAAAAATCAGAGGTGAATAAATCGGAGACAGATTTAGGGAAATATGTATAGACAGACAATGTACACTTCGTTCGGTGCCAAGTCCATTTAATTAGACATCGAAAATATTAGCAATATGATGGAATAAATAGATTTTGACCTGAACTCATTAAATTGGATGATTCGGTCGAATACAAAATACGCGTTTTTGTATGTTATGTATACATAAGGTGATGGAAAATCCATTTTTCTTTTCTGCCATTGTCAAACCAATTATCGCACGATAAATTGTCTGAACACGACAGCCGGAAAAAATATGTGAGGGGGCTGAACGTTTGATTATTTACGAAAAGCAAGCGGATTCGATTTAATCGTGATCCGTGTCCATCAGAGATTCAACTTAATGGAAGAGAGGACGATGGACAATTTGATATAATTTACTAAACATTTAGTAATCCAATAAAAGAAATATATCTAATAATATATTGGAGTAGCTATTTTCAGAAAGTAAATAGTGTTCCTTAAATGTTGGTCAAACTAAAATATATTTGCTAAGCATATTGTTAAAATTTGTGTAGGACTATTTGCACTTACCACCAAAAATAGATTAAAAGAATTTGTTATAGACAACTATCAACTTTGATATAAGAATATTTTGACATATGACTATTTCGACATACTACTACTTTGACACACGTCTATTTGACATACGAATTTGATCATTGCTTCAACATATGGTTATTTCGACAAATAAATGTCTATTATATATTATATTTGTTGCATAATATTCAACTTACGATTATTTCAACATATGACTATTTTTACATTCAACTATTTGAGATACTAGTATCTCGACATATGACATATGATTTTGACTATGGACATACAAATATTTTGACAAATGAGTATTTTGATATACCATTATTTCGACATACTACTTTGACACACGTCTATTTGATATACGAATTTGACTTATCATCATTTTAACATATGGTTATTTCGACAAATAAGCTATTCATTTGAATGTACATATATGTCTATTATATATTTGCTGCATGATACTCAACATACGTTTATTTCAACATACGACTATTTCTAAATTCAACTATTTGAGATACTAGTATCTCGACATATGACTATTTGGACGCACAAATATTTTGACATACTAGTATTTTGACATACCTTTATTTCGACATGCCACTATTTTGACATTCGACTATTTGACATATGAATATTTTGACATACCATCACTTCAACAGACGACTATTTCAACTTACCACTACTTTGACATACGAATATTTCGACAAATGACTTTTTCGACTTACGACTATTTCAACATACAACTATTTTAACATACTACTAATTTAGCATACGACTATTTGACTTACGAATATTTCGACATGAGTATTTTGACATACCATCACTTCGACAGAGAACTATTTCAACATACCACTATTTAACTATTTGGTATACCATTACTTTGACATACAAATATTTCGATATATGACTAATTCGACATACGACAGGTCTAAAATTTAATAAAGAAATTGAAATTGAAATTAAGTTGAGGAGTAACTGTAATAATCTAATGTTAAATGTTTATTTATAAACATTATTTACTACAATTTAGTATAAAAAATAATCTATTTCAATCAATATTGACAAAAACTATTGTATAATTTGCAGTTCTCTGCTAATATAACCATCAACTGCAATTTAACCAAAGATCTTATGCTCAACACTAAAAATGTATATAATATTAGTTTAAAAACTTAAAAATATATATACATTTATTTAATGTACAATATAAACCATGAAATTGTACTTATTAAAGCAAACACAATTATGTAATAAAAGTTACATATATGAGCAATACAAACTGACAATACTATAAACTAAAACTTTTCCATTTATGGAATAAGTTGTAAAATAGGAAACTTCATTAATGTCCCAGTAATTGCCTTAATTCATTACCTTTTTATACGACTATAAAATAATTAACTTTTAATAATAACGCGCCATATAATCTTTATGTAAAAATTTTAGCGTTAATTTGCATATCAATTTAAAACGCATTAAAGCTGCCATTGCCTATTTTAAGACCCTCGATTTACCTCCAATTGCAGGTGAGAAATAAAACGAAACAGCTAAGTGCATCGATGGCAATCGCACGAAACACTCGTGAAAGCCATTTGAGAATATAGTTTTCGTAATTCATCCAGTAAATAATAATAATCGATCAAATCGTATATTTTACAATTGTTAAACCAATTGTGTCAATGATTGTTAATTTTTAATTATTTCAATATCCTTGTTAGGATTTACTCAATTCGAAATTTATATTTTCAACTATGAATATTAATATATATATATATAAATCTTAGAATGCGAATTTGAAAATTTTCCGAATGATACCAAATTCATCCGAATTCAGACGAAAATTTTTCTTGTTTATAACACCGTCATATTTTTGATACCAAGTGTTTTGTGAATAAAATGAAATGTCTAGAAATATGCCGTTATTAAATTAACCGTTATAAAATTTTCGTTCTGGTTTCGGTTTTTCAATTCAGCAATTTTACGTTCCGGTTACAGTTACAGTTACAGTTCTGTTAAAACTCTGTGATTACAATTCAAATTTAATTCATTTAATGCTTTAAGTAAAGCTCAATATTATATTTAACATTTTGATTTATTATTACTAAGTTGAAGCTGAGGTAAACTTTATTATTAAAAATCTCCAAACTCCGATATCCTTCGAACTCTCCATGAAATCCAGGAAACACCTCTCGAATTGCGGTATTAGTTAGTTCGTATTGTTTTATGTAACTACCAAATCTATAGATCGTGAGAAATTGCAACTACTACAAGAACGTTTTGTTCACATAATCTTGTTGATCGTATTTCGAAGCTATAATTATAGTTTTGATTAATAAAACAATCAACGAAAGGGAAGCCAAAACAAAGTCTTATTCTATACAAGTATTTTTTTTCTGCCAGAAGAAATAAATTAATATGTTTTTATATGTTCAAAAAAAAAGTACTAAAACTAACTATTTTAATTATCAATAAAATATTTCTGTTTGCAATATGTTTTTATTTAATTATTGTTATTAGTAAAATCAATGTTTTTAGAATATAATTAAAAATATGTTAGTCAGTTCATTTAATAAATAATGACAGTGATTCAAAATTGAATAAATGTCTGATATATCAAGGTATTTCAAATTTCATGATAATCAGCCTCAAAAATTAATTTTCTTTTTGAAATTTTTTATCTTTTTTGAGTATTTTATATCATTAACACCTTATGTTTGGAACAAACAGCTTTTGAATAAGGTTTGTCTGCCAAGTAGTAGTACAAATTTTCGGAATTATTAATTAACAATCAAATAAAAAATGTAAAAAGCTATAATTGTTCCTTTATTGATCTTCAAATATATAAAAATATATACATTTGTATAATAATAGAAATATTGAATGAATACATTGTGATAAACTCTTGACAGTTCTATATTTGATCTATTAAAATATAATTTAGTGACCCATAGTAATTACTTAAATTGGATTCTATAATTCTAATCAAACATTATAAAATTATCCAATGAGTTCATCAGAATTACTCAAATATTAAAATTTTAAGTCAAAATATAGAATGACAAGATGCAACGTATAGATCGTGAGATATGGCTCTAAAGCTATCTAACGAAAAACGCTCAAAACTTTTTACTTCACCCAATAAATAAGTATATTTTGATAAGAAACCTTATAACTGTATCTTGTTTACTTAAATTTAATACACTTACATTAGTAAACGTAATCATTATCTCCAAAAATATAATTTTTACCGCGGGTAATTTATTCCGATTCGCTGACCTCTGTTGTTGGACAACTTTTGGCCATAGTTATCCCAAACTCCATTTAAGCATTTCTTACTACCTTATATTTGGTATAGATGAAAATAAATAAAATGTATGTTAATCATTATATAAGAAACCATTTATTAAATATTAAACATAACATATAAATATATCAAGCATAAAATAAATTATAATATTTGATGATTTCTTGGATATAAT
>NW_017097771.1:0-1303 GCF_001412225.1 Nicrophorus vespilloides
CATTGAATAAGACTAAAAAACTTTATATATTCATTAAAAATTGTAAAAATTGAATGTACAAAAAAGTATAGAAGTATCTATATAAAGTACTGAAATTTGACCAAAATCAATTGGATTTAATCAGCTAATAAAAGGTTTTAGAATACTTGAAAATTGTTAAAAGATTTTTTTTTGTACAATGAAATAAATTAGTTTTATTATATTTTCTGAGAAAATGATAACGGTTAAACTAATATAATTTGAGAAAAATGAAAAGAAAATCATTGAATAAGACTAAAAAACTTTATATATTCATTAAAAATTGTAAAAATTGAATGTACAAAAAAAATATAAAAGTATCTATATAAAGTATTGAAATTTGACCAAAATCAATTGGATTTAATCAGCTAATAAAAAGGTTTTAGAATACTTGAAAATTGTTATAAGATTTTTTTTTGTACAATGAAATAAATTAGTTTTATTATATTTTCTGAGGAAATGATAACGGTTAAACTAATATAATTTAAGAAAAATGAAAAGAAAATCATTGAATAAGACTAAAAAACTTTATATATTCATTAAAAATTGTAAAAATTGAAACTACAAAAAAAGTATAGGAGTATCTATATAAAGTACTGAAATTTGACCAAAATCAATTGGATTTAATCAGCTAATAAAAAGGTTTTATAATACTTGAGAATTGTTATAAGATTTTTTTTTTGTACAATGAAATAAATTAGTTTTATTATATTTTCTGAGGAAATTATAACGGTTAAACTAATATAATTTAAGAAAAATGAAAAGAAAATCATTGAATAAGACTAAAAAACTTTATATATTCATTAAAAATTGTAAAAATTGAATGTACAAAAAAAGTATAAAAGTATCTATATAAAGTACTGAAATTTGACCAAAATCAATTGGATTTAATCAGCTAATAAATAGGTTTTAGAATACTTGAAAATTGTTATAAGATTTTTTTTGTACAATGAAATGAATTAGTTTAATTATATTTTCTGAGGAAATGATAACGGTTAAACTAATATAATTTGAGAAAAATGAAAAGAAAATCATTGAATAAGACTAAAAAACTTTATATATTCATTAAAAATTGTAAAATTACAAGTATCTATATAAAGTACTAAAATTTGACCAAAATCAATTGGACTTAATCAGCTAATAAAAAGTTTTAGAATACTTGAGAATTGTTATAAGATTTTGTTTTGTACAATGAAATGAATTAGTTTTATTATATTTTCTGAGGAAATGATAACGGTTAAACTAATATAATTTAAGAAAAATGAAAAGAAATTTATTGAATAAG
>NW_017097772.1:0-3067 GCF_001412225.1 Nicrophorus vespilloides
TTTACTTATTAATTAAAAACTTGAAAACTTTTTATAAAAATTTGTATTAATATAAATATTTCATATTTTTATCAAATTATTGCTGATTTTATGGACAGTTTTCAAAATTTTATCAAATTTTTACAAAGAAACGTGAAAATTTCAATAATTTCTTCTCAGTTATTATTTATTAATTAAAAACTTGAAAATTCTTATAAAGATTTGTATTAATATAAATATTTCAATTTTTATCAAATTATTGCTGATTTTATGGAAGTTTTCAAAATTTAATCAAATTTTGACAAAGAGAAAATTTCAATAATTTCTTCTCAATTATAATTTATTAATTATAAACTTGAAAACTTTTTATAAAAATTTGTATTAATATAAATATTTCAAATTTTTATCAAATTATTGCTCATTTTATGGACAGTTTTCAAAATTTTATCAAATTTTTACAAAGAAACGTGAAAATTTCAATAATTTCTTCTCAGTTATTATTTATTAATTAAAAACTTGAAAACTTTTTATAAAAATTTGTATTAATATAAATATTTCTTATTTTTTCAAATTATTGCTGATTTTATGGATAGTTTTCAAAATTTAATCAAATTTTTACAAAGAGACGTGAAAATTTCATTAATTTCTTCTCAATTATTATTTATTAATTTAAAAGTTGAAAACTTCTTATAAAGATTTGTATTAATATAAATATTTCAAATTTTTACCAAATTATTGCTGATTTTATGGACAGTTTTCAAAATTTTACAAAGAAACGTGAAAATTTCAATAATTTCTTCTCAATTATTATTTAAAAGTTGAAAACTTCTTATAAAAATTTGTATTAATATAAATATTTCATATTTTTGTCAAATTATTACTGATTCTATTATGGACAGTTTTCAAAATTTTATCAAATTTTTAGAAAGAAAAGTGAAAATTTCAATTTTTACTTATTAATTAAAAACTTCTTATAAAGATTTGTATATAAATATTTCAAATTTTTATCAAATTATTGCTAATTTTCAATAATTTCTATTAGAAATCAAAAATGCGAATTGTTTGTGAATGAGAAGAATAAACGTTGTCGGCTAATTCGTCGGATTTTGGTGATGGGGTGGAGATGTAGGAAGGACGGAGAGGATAGAAGAGAAGAAAGGGTTTTAGCACGGGAATTGGCGAAGTTGTACTCTGCGTGTTTGCGGGGATTAGGCCCACTGCCTCCAACTGCAATTATCGGGCTTATGATATTGTTTTAATGTTGGCGAAGGGACATTAAAAGAAGTCTTAGTGGCTCTGAACTGGAAGACTTAGCGACAGAGATTTTTGCTCTTTCCTCATCCTCCTCCTCTCAAACCATGAACAGAAATTTAAAAAAAAACGTATGTTAAAGACTAAAAACAAGAGATTTCATCTGTTCGTTCACAAATTAAAATCTATAAAATTATTATTTTTTATGTTTCATCCTATAGAAACGCAATAATTTAAAGAAAAATAGGAAATTGCTTTGAAAAATCTAAAATCTAATCATTAGTGATGGAATTCGTCATGGATTAACAAATCAAAAATTTTAAAATATCTTTAGAAAATGTTGAAATTTTATTAAAACTATACTTTTTTGCTATGATTATAATTAATAGTAAAGTCTAGATTCTAAAATTATCGTATCTAAATATATTTTTGAGTTCTATAACTTGGGGTGTGGACAAAAAAATAAAACTGTATAATCTTAGCTTGAAAGAAGTCAAATTGCGTTGAAATTCCCACGGTCAGAGTTCTACAGGTTATAAAAAGGTGGGAAGTTGCGAAGCGGAGGAACAAATCGTCCCACAGGATCCAATAATTCTTGGATGCAAAAAAAAAAACTGGGAGTGAATACATAAAATAAAGTAAAGTGTATTTTGATTAATCCGTGTCATGTAGAAAAAAGGCAAACAAGAGCAAAACGAATTTATAAAATACGTTTGTTTGTTTGTTTTTTCACGGAGCGCGGGATTTATTTTCTTCTGGGGATTCCCCGCAGGAAGAAGGAGTGTGTATGTTGGTGGGGGGGGATGGTTTGAGAGGGTTGTGGTCGAGTCGAGTGAGTGAGTGGAGGCGACGGCCGCGTCCGAATGGCCACTTTGTATTCATGACAAAGGCTAATACTCCGCGATGGATACTCCCCGGATAAAGTATTACAATGTAAAGCTTAATATTTCATACGAATGTGTTCAGAAATAAAATGAATTATAACTTTAATGGGGTGATGCAGATAGAAATTAATGGAATATATTAGAACCCAAGCAACTGTTCCTCTCGCAACTCTGCAAGGACACATTACGTTGCTTCCACCACCTTCGCATTACATATATATATATATAAAAAAAAAACAAAGCACCGAAGGGGGAAGAAAACGCGATTATTTACTATTTAAATGAATCCCCGAACGGCAACAATTTTTAATAAACCAACAGGACGAAAATGACGAAAAAAAAAATAATAATAACCGCACGTTAATTTTTATCCTCGCATCAATACGAATTCATGGGGTTAATCTCGGACGCATCTCTCTCTATATACAAACGCATGCATGCAAAAATATCCGAACGTTCGAAAATTACGATTATGGGTTTCGGGGGCGGTTGTGGCGGCGCAATTTTTATCAGCGTCGGCCAGCGGGTTGCTGAACACGGACTTTCCGTCTTGCCGCGATATCTTCCGTTGAATTATTGCTGTTTGACCGTTGCGGCTGGAAAGCTTTCCGCGCGCACTCGATAACAACCCTTTAACCCGTACACCCCGGGTGTGTTTTTTTTTCGTACTGTGTTTTAACTGTTGTTACCCGCTTTTAATTCCCTATTGTTTTTTTTTTCTGGATTCGGTTTGGAAACAAACACAACTTTTATGTGTTTGAAACGAAACTACAATGGAATTTGTGCATGCAGCATTGATTCCCAATTGTCAGAACGAATTACAGCCAAAGGCTAAAACACAGTAATATATCGATACTTGCTAGATTCCCCAAACATTCAGCTTTCATATGCATATTTTGGATTCATTCTATCTATTATAGTTTTCGAGAAAATCAATGACATTACTTTTGTAA
>NW_017097773.1:0-393 GCF_001412225.1 Nicrophorus vespilloides
GAGTCTCCGGTTCGCATTTACCCTTATCCTTTCCCTATATCCCTTTAACCCTTACCACGAGGAATTTAATGGGTCGTAATTTAGATTTTTAATTTGTAAAGCTGTCGGCGATTACTCAAAGCCTATAGAGTAGTCACAATGCTGGTCAGCTAAAAGCGCTTGATTATATTGTAATGCATTGCATATTACACATTCATAATATAGAAAAAATAATATAAAAAGTAATAAGAAAACCATATTATATAAAAATATTATGTATAAACAAATAGATACATACAAAAATATTTAAAATAATGAATTAATAATAAAAAAAAAATAAATATATATATAAAACAAAAGAATGACAAGAAAAAATAAAATAGGGTTTAATAACAATAATATATAAAATAAAAG